>NW_010187791.1:8293-44629 GCF_000695765.1 Mesitornis unicolor | reverse complement strand
TATAACAAACTCCCACCATGATATCTGACATCACATATATATCATGCTTCGCATATATTCTGGTTGTCTAAATATGCACATGTGAATTTTAAGTCTAAGTCCTGATATAGCTACAAAACTTGGAAGTCTAGAACTACTTCTCAGTAGTTATCAACTCACCTTACTCCATCCTGAAAACTTACTAGAGAAGGATCTTTTTCTTGCTCACTTATTTTCTGAGAGAACTGTTGCCACTTTTCCTATTGATTTCACAGAGTTAAGAAAGCACAGAGAAAAGTGGATTAGAGCCTGTTCTACCTTGTGTATGATGAGACCTGGTTACAAAAATGTTACAGAGATGACACAAAGTAAGAGTCTGGGCCTTTATTTAACTGATGGAAGCACTACAAATAAGTAGTCTGATTGTGCCATGTTAATGTAGGAATTGAGAGGAAAAAAAGCTAATAGTTCCTAAATTACAGAGCAAATCAATTGGACAGAAAAAGCAAATACAGACTCTAAACTGAAGCATGGAGACCTTGGAGAATAAAAGCAGAACATGGTATTATATACTAAAGGTCTCTTCCTCGTTTTTTTCTAGTTTGTAATGTTTTGGGGCCAATGTGAATGCACTTGTACAGCTCTAGCACAATACACATATTAAATACAGAAAAGATCATCTGTCCCATCTAATATTAACCACCTTTGTGATTTTTAGGATCCCTCTTCAATGCCCACCAAAGCTGTAGTACCTACTACAGTTTTTAGGGCTAAAAAGCCCAACCCCACTAAGTCAGACTTAAGTTCTTGTTTAGGAATTGGATGACTCCAAACTCTTTAGTTGAAAACCACTTAGTATAAGGAAAGAAACCCTCAAGTGTTGACATCTGTAGCAAGGAAGGAGAAATAGTAGGACAGAGAAGCAATACAGTAACTGATATTGAAGAGTAGTCCCATCTATAAAGGATAAGAAATATTCCGAACCATGCTTCATATTGCCACATTCTCAGAAAAGTCACACTTGGAAACAATTATGAACTTCCTGTACTTTTCTGGTACTACATGGGGTTGGTTGGTTTGTTTAAGCTTCTTTCAATTTAGGTGACTCCAGACCCTCAGATTAAAAGCCACTTACCTAAAGAGCAAGAAAAGAAATGTGAGAAGTACGGAAAAGAGGGAAGAAGAACAATCAGTGTCCCCACTGTATCACATGGAAGTGCTGCACCTTGAGGAAAGTCTTGAAAGTAATCAAACTTTGCCATTAAAGAGGACATTGATTGGTTTAAAAACCTAAATTAACTGCCACTGTAGCTGTTTGAGTCTTGTGGTAGATCTGGAAGAAAGAACAAGACCTCACTAAATTTTTTCCACTGTCTGATTCCTCTATGCCAATTTAAGATAGACAAATTGGTGTCATCAACAGCATCAGGGGAAAAAACAAGTTACATTATGTCAAAGTGTCTTTGGTCAGCACAGAGTTTTTACTGATTGTTTATTCTTCGCTTGATTGTCAGTGTAGATTGTCCAGTGTTCCTAAACTCCACCATCTATGTTTCGACAGACTAGGTTTAAAAAAAAAATATTGGCTCCTAACTTCTTCTCCTAATTTCCATGTAGGTGGAGAGGAAGCGGTGACTTGTAGCCCAAGAACAATCAAAGGAGACTTTAGGGCACTGGGACAGTTGGTGAGGGAATCTGGGGCACAAGTTATTTTTTCATCTCCCCTTCCACTTGCAGGCAGTGACATTAGAAGGAACAGATGGATTGAGTCTATTAGTACATGGCTTTGTGGCTGCTGTCACCATCACAATTTTGGGTTTTTTGATAATGGACTGGCCTATACAGCACTGGGCCTGTTGACATCAAATGGAAGACAGCAGATCAAGAGAGGTGATTGTGACTCTCTACTGTGCTCTGGTGAGACCTCACCTGGAGTACTGTGTACAGCTGTGGAGCCCTCAGTACAAGAAGGACATGGAGCTGTTGGAGCAGGTCCAGAGGAGGGCCACAAAGATGATTAGACAGCTGGAGCAACTCCACTATGAAGACAGGCTGAAAGAGTTGGGAATGTTCAACCTGGAGAAGACAAGGCTCCAGGGAGACCTTATTGCAGCCTTCCAGTGCCTGAAGGGGGCTTACAAGAAAGCTAGGAGGGACTGTTTACAAGGGCAGGTAGTGACAGGACAAGGGACAATGGTTTTAAACTGAAACAGGGTAGATTTAGATTAGACATTAGGAAGAAGTTCTTTACTATGAAGGTGGTGAAACACTGGACCGGATTGCCCAGTGAGGTGGTGGAGGCCCCATCCCTGGAGACATTCAAGGTCAGGCTTGATGGGGCTCTGAGCAACCTGATCTAGTTGAAGATGTCCCTGCTCACTGTAGGAGGGTTGGACTAGATGGCCTTTAAGAGTCCCTTCTAAGCCAATACCTTCTATGACTCTATGAGACAAGCTCATTTCCTTAAATTTCTGGTACATATTTAGAAAGTATGATGGCAGAATAAAGCTTCAAAACTAAAAGTAAAGTAATTTAAAATTTTAGGTACTGATTCTTTTTCATTGACCACTTAGAATAAGCAGAGCTAGATTACCTCTTGAATGATGAGAAGGGTCAAATGACTATTGCTGTAGCCAGTGTCTATTGCATTAGGTTATGCAAAATGCAAGTTATCTGGAGACAAGTGTCACTTAGATGATGTGCCCCTTTATGGTTAAACAGTGCAAAGAGAACTGTACTTAATACAGATGTAAATTTACAGCCTAATACCTGAATTGACATAGTACAGAAAAAAACAAAATCGAGCTGCTTGTTTTTTCACGCAGACTGAAAACCAGTATTGTCCACAGTGAAATTCAGTTAAGGTAGTTCTTTTTTTTATTAATAGAAGGAATGACATATCAGTGAGCTTAATGGAAGTAAGTTTTAATTGCTGCATGCAGATTAATAGTCTCATGTACAGATATTTCACAAGTAGTGCATCAATAAGCGTTCTTCTTTTTACTCTTGCTAGTCACTGCGTACACATGCAGAGAGATACAAGTCAAAGGAGGTGGTATATTACCACTTTACGCACAAAAATGCTAACAATTAATGCTGCTTTTAGGTTATGTGAAAACTTCAAGGGTGCCCGCTGCTTGGGTGACACAGCATATTTAGAATTAGACTAAAATATAACCTTTATAGAAATTAAACTGAAAACCAGCATATTGTCACCTATCACTTTTATAGAACAAGTCCTGTTCAGCACTTCCTGTCACGGGCAATGTAATTTACCACAGTTTACACAGATGACCTGGAATGAATGAACTCACCTATCCTTTGTGGATCTAAAACTACTGGGATCATCAAAATTTGGGCCAAACTAACACCTGAAGAACTGTCTTACTTTTCTGCACCGTGGTGACCTCACCACAATACGACATTAACAAGCCAAGATAGAGTAACAGGGAAGTACTGTTTGAGAGGCCACCCTTCAGACAACATATAAAACATGAGCTTTGACTTCCATGGCAATGTCAACACTGGTGATTAACACACTGCATATCCAAATTACCTTAACATTTAAAGGCAAACATGATACACTTCCTAAGGATCTTGTGAGTTCTTAACAGCAACCACATTATTCCAATCATATATGAACAGACATTTGATTGCAAAACATTTGTTAAAGGAGAAAAAAAAATAATCCATGACAGTTATTCTGAGATGCATTTAAAAAGCAATAGGACAAGCATCAACTAGAAGAGACCTATCCTTAGCAGCTATTACTGCTCTGCTCACTTTAATTATAAATTAACACAGTTCTATTAAGATTTTACTTTAAAATTCATACATTCCTTTTCTTACTGTTTTCCTGAAAAAATCCAAAGCATATTTGCACTTCAAAATGAATCCCATGACTGAGCTCTGAAAGCAGAAACTTCAAACCACCTGTGCCTGAACAGGACTGTCATCAAGAGCGTTACAGAAAGGCCACAAGCCATAACTGCTGAACTGCAAGACAGTGCTGTGCTCTAGAAGCAGTACCAAAGAAAATTTGGTGCCTTCCACACACACAAGCCTAAAAGTCATAACAAAAGAGTTTTCAGTTTATATTTAGTGCAAAATTATCAACAAAGTGACAAACAGATCAGGGAAGTAACGGGAGAAGAAAAGTAGAAGTTCTTAAGTGCAATTACCTGGCTATGCAATACTGACCTGCGAATGCTTGATATGTTTAACTGAAGAGTCCTACTACACAAGTCCTACTGCATATTCACTGTGCACTACAAGTGACACAAGTGTACCTCCAGTACCTTTTACAGTTGTAACATAACTGGATAAATCACTAAAAAAATATAAACATGTCTACTACACATAGCTACTATTTTGGAATAACAAAGGACAGATGATAAGTTCTCTGTCTGGTCAATAACTTCAAGACAAGTATTAATATGGGTACTGACAGAGCATGATGAGTGTAGTGCCCAAAATTTAGACTAAGTTTTTGGTATGTTTTCTTGCCACACAGAAACACTGGTCATTTTTAGCTCTTTTCTTTAATATAAGCCCTCCTTCGCAGAACTGGAAGTTACAGGACAAAAATAACCATTTTCAAAGGACAGGACATACTGCTAACTGAAAAACAAAAGCTAAGTAAAGCGAACAAATAAGTAATACGAAGTATTTTAAAAGCTGATTTTCATAAATTCCTACCTCTTCTCTAAATTGCTCCCTTAGATGAGTGGTCAGTGGCCCTTCTTCAAAGGTGATGAGGGGCATGCTCAAAATTGAGTAGTCAGAGGAGTGTGCTAGGTAACAAGCTTTGGTTTGATGCATAGCAAGCAACAGGATGATGATTTATGTAGTCAAAACTTAGACTCAAGCACACAAAATTAAGCAGGTTTTCAATTAAGAGGATTATACAGTAAAACAACTGTTCTCACTCATAGAGCTTAGCTATAGATTTAAAGATTATCTGTCTCATTACAGTAGTTCTGATTAAACCTTTCAAAACATACAAATGCCAACAATACATAACCAGATTTCTTGTTCGTATTGAGAGAGAAATTCCTCACCACTGTGTAACACTGTCCTGGTTCTGCTGGAACCGAATTGTAGAATTCCCTTTTACTGTTTCAGCAGAATCAGATTTCTGAGAAAACGGCAGTGTTCACTTTACTGAACACAAGCTGACATTATAGCTTTAGCTGGGATAGAGTTATTTTCCTTATAATAGCTGATAAGTATTTTTGTTTTCGTTCTTGCCAGCAGATGTTTATGTTTTTCAAGGTTCTTATTTTTCAGTCTTTCATCTGCATCTGTGGTTACAGGTTTTTCATTCTGTTTTGTTTTTCTCTCTCTTTTCTTCTCTCCGCTCAAGAGGATGGGGGGAAGTGAAAGCCCACGATTCTCTGGGGCAAATGACCTAGGACAGATGATCCTGGTCTGATCCAAGCAGACCAATAGATGTATTCTATCCCATAAACATCACACCCATATAAACCGGGGAGTTCGCTGCGGACAACCCTTTTGACCTTTTCCTTCTTCAGTAACTTCTCTTCGATCCCTTCTCCTTCTGCTTTGTGATGGCAGCCCATTTCAGTTCCTGAGGCTTACCCCTCTCATCGTGTTTTCATTGGCATACGGCCAGTGGCTGCTGTTTGTGAGCTGAGTGTAACTTTGATTGCTTTATTATCGTTGTTTCTATTCTTGTTACAATTAATTGGCATTATTATTATTTTAGTTTGGTTTATTTTAATTATTAAATAGTTCTTAGCTCAACTGATGAGCTCTTTACTTCTACTCTCCCCATTCTCTTCCCCATCCCACGGGGGAGGGGGGAGGGTGAGTGAACTGCATGGTGTTTAGCTGTTTGACAGACACAGACCCCTCTCTGATGAACAGACACACAAATTCTCCTTATGAAATATAAAGAAGTGACAAATAAAAGAGGAAGACAAACCTATTTTAATCAGAACACAACACAGTTCAACGAGGGACATGCATGCAAAACATCTTGAAGAATTCAGTAGGCTACTTTATAACAGTGTAGAAACTGTCAACCATCCCCCCCAAACACCTCTTCCATAGTTAAAAACAGGGAGGGAAAATCAAAGAGGTTGACTACCTAAAGCATTCACTCTCCTCCTTCCTCACCACCCACTGAAATAGGAGCTTGATTTTATGACACACATCTAGAAGCAGTAACTTGCTCTGTGATGCCTGGGAATAGGGCCCAAAACACAGAAATATCTAACTATCCACATTTAAACTCTCCAATCCTGTCAGTGGATAAAAGAGGCTAGACAATGTCACTGACAGGGGACTCTGGTCCTAGATATAGAGTAGGAAGGCAAGTAGCACTCCAGCCTGAATTTCAGCCTATGCCTCATGAATAGCTTGATTTTTTTGTTTGTTTTGTTTTTGGAAAAGAAAGCAAGAGAAAGCAGCATATGTAAGTTCTTAAGATGAAGGCCTGTCCTCAGTGACTTCTCCTATGAGCTAGATTTTTTCCATGTCAGATTAAAAAGTTACTCATTAATTCCTTAACAATAAACACTCACCCACATTAGATCACAGTATAATGTATGCTATGAATATCAAATGACTAAAATTTATTTCCTTGCACACAACACAGTTCTGAATTCTGTTTCTGATTAAGCCATGGAAATTCTTAGCTTAAGGATCACGAGCATAAGCAAAGGCAACAGTGGCCTGCAATGGCCTTATGTGTGTGTCTTTTGACTACCACTCTGTCGGTAAGGTTTGCACCGTATATTGGAACTTAAACAGTATTCTATTCCACAGAGACCTGATTTCACATTTTTAAGAAAATATTTTTGATAGGCTGTAATTATGTCTATCTGTGTATCTCTTCACTAGGTTATACTGCTCAACAAGAGCAGATTAATAGCCAGACTTGATCCATGACAATTTATAGATTTATTTGGCACAGATATCCATGCAATCTTCCTCCTGACTGGGTATCAAAGCAGAGATGCTTACACACTCAAACAGCAAAACAATGTGTTAACTCGTCAGGTAGGTATGCTCCTTATAAATCTAAGATAGCTTTTAAGTACTCAGCAGTTTGTCTGACAGGCCACATTTTACACAATTCCATGAAGAAGCAGAGTTGCTGCTGTAAATAAGATAGACAGAAATCAGTCCTGATTGATGAACAGGGAGTGATAAACAAGAATTGGATTAGCCTTTTCTTGAGTCCAGGTCAGGAACTCCTGCAGAAGGTTCAGTCTGATAAGAATACTGCCAACTACCCTAGTTCAGGATTCAACAGGAAGACAAGTCTCCTCAGACTGCCATAATAGTATGAAGCTATAGAACAGTGTCTGCAGAAAGATTAGGGATTTTTGGAAGAATGACCCTTTCTCTCCAGAACTGCTGCATTCAAGAAGCATCAATCTCTTCCTCTAGGGAAACTGAATTGTCCTGGTTTCAGTCACTAGTAGCCAGAACAGATTATAGATTTAAAGCTTTGAAGACAGTCAGAGCACAACACAAACTCACATGAACCAAGCAACCTTAAAAGGAAAAAACCAAATCAATAAAGTAGACAGATCAGGGTAGTTAAGTGCCTGGCACTCCATGGCTCAGCATGCAGTGCTCATTTTAATCTGAGCACATGGCACTGCATGCTGCTTTGAGACAATCTCAACATGACTCATTGCACGCTGAGGCTACACATCACCACTTTACAAGCTCTCAGATTTAAGCCAAGTGAATACAGCCTTCAAGGTCTTGGCAAGTTGTTAATGACACTAAACTATGCATTGTTGGTTCTCCCATACGTGGGGACCACATGTTCTTTCTCTTCCAAACATGCCTTAACCAACTGACTAATTCAGTCTGTACAGCTTTACTATGAAGTCGCTCACACAACTACATCTTCCTGGAGATGTAGTTGGGGAATCACCACTCCTCCTAGAAAGGCTGTTGAACACACGCAGCTGTAGTACCTTTTTCAAAAGGTCCAGCTCTAGGCAGCACAAACTATTTAGGTTTAGTAAGAAATTTCAGCAGCTACATGCAAAGAACTACCAACTACCACTGGCAAAAGCAGCCTCCTAAGAGATGAAGACACAGACAGCAGCAAATATGTCTCGCTTTCTCTACATTCCTATCACAGAAAAGCACCAAAAGCATTGCAGAGAAACGTTAACATGTTTGATAACTGAAAGTATCAGGTTTCAAAAAATTACAGTTGGAAAGAGAACCTTTTCCCTTCCACCCTAACCCCTGACGATCCTCCTCCTAATCCATGAACATGTAGTTATGCTGAAGTAACTGAAGGATCCAGATAACACATCATGAATAATTTGCACTATAAAAGCAGATAAAAATGGGAAATGTCAAATTATATTTAGTTTAATACAGTACTGCTTTTCCTTCATATATCAATAGTTTTCCATCAGTAAACTCTCACTGAAGTCACCTGCAATTCTGAATTCCCTTCCACCATGCCATTCCCATTTCCTCAGTTACTCCTGCAGCTGAAGTCATGCCTTTCTTCTCCTCCCCCCTCTGCTAGCCTGTGGCCTTCTGATCCTGGGAAAAGACAATGAATACAGAGCACTAAATACTGCAGGCGTACTGTTTCTTAACAGAGCACAACACACAGTGAGACTGATGACTGCTGGGAGAAGTTGTTAGGTACACCATCACATTGTAAATAAGCAGAGTAAGTATGTGAGCTAGCAAGACAGACTTTGCATGATGTGACGAAATCATCTAATGTTAGCATAAAAAGAAGCTGCAGACCAAATCCACCCATACCATTAGCATGTTTAACAAATGCAAAAGAGAATGACATTTGAGCAACAGAGATATACTTGACAGCGTGCTCTGTTTGCCAGTTACAAAAACCTTTAAGACACATAACTGTTTTCCAACAAGCAGTAGCTTGGAAGAAATGTGCACAAGCAGTAGGTATCCAGTCTTTGGACACTGGGTGTAGCTAAAAATGTTATGTTTCACATAGTACCACACTCTTCGATCTTCAAATTTAAGAATCTCAATCTATACACCTTTGCATAGTTTTGAGAAGGAAAATACATGGAGTTTGAAAAGGAAAGACAGGTTTCAAAGTGAGCTTGGCATGGCACTATCAGGACAATGTCTCTCACTTTCGGCTATCTTCAGCCACTCAAGAGACACTACACAGAGAATTTTCAGGGAAAGATTTGATTTATATAGCAGGCACCAAATCAATTGGCAATAAGCATCAAAAAGCCTGCATCTGGTCAACAATCTTCCGGATCACAGCACTAAAGGTCTAGGAATGCTGTGATTATTGCAGCAAAGGCAGATGATAGAAACAGTTTCTTCCTTCACTGGGCTAGTGGTGCAGAAATGGTAGCACAAAACTGAAAGAATAACTGAGTCTCATTACTCTCACAAAGCACATTCTCGCATAAGATTTCTCCCAGATCTCTCAGTCAGAGGCATGTCTGACATTTCCTGACACCCCTACCCACCAGGGATGCCTGCCTCCAACAGGACAAATAGCAGTCCTCATGCTCTCAATTTCCCACCTGCCTGCATTTACTATGATGTTTTCATTCAACCTTCTCTTACACTTTTAGCACTGCAGAGCCCAAAGACAGTGACCCTGGTTCCAGCTGTGCAGCACCAGCAGATCTTTCAGATGGACTGACACTGTACGATCTCCATTGCCAGAGATGCGAGAGGCAGAAAGAATCCAGCTTGGTTTTCAGATTCCAGGTGGAACTTGCAGGGTGAACAGTAAGCATGCAGGTGCACGCATGTGCGCATAGAGGGGAGAAATAAGCAACTGAGTATTTTACTTCAAATGGTAACACTGATTTTAGAACTGATACTGCTAAAGACAGAATGCACTTTCGCTATGCTACTATTAATTGACAATGCAAACACTTGCCATGATGTGTTTCCCTGAGCTTTGACAAGCTGTTTGCGCACTTGATAGAATCTTGCTTGTTTAAAAACCCAGCCAGCGCTGATTGTTCTGTTTGTACAGATGAACTTTCCCAAGGAGAGAGAGTAAATGCAACACAGAAATGAATGGTCACAGATACCATCCCTTTCATTAATATCACGTAAGTAAGAGTACTAACATTTGTGGCAGTCAAGGCTCTGCAGCACTCAATAATTCTGCCTTTAAATGACATGCAAGTTAAAGAAAGAAAAAGCTGAATTTTAAACATGTAGTAGTGCTCAGTTCAGAATCCCATGCAATTGGTACAAGTTCTGGCCTTTTGCTTCAACTAAAACAAGATTAAATTCTGAGCACACCTTCACCCCAAGAGTTAAACCCCTTTGCATCTATTAACACTGTAAGTGATGAGCATTCCTTGGAGGCACAAGACACAGTAACTTGAGAAGGAGGAAACTGAAAAACTGTTATGATAAAGATGTTTAAAAGGACCTCACGCTATACCACAGGGACAAAAAATTTAGCAGCTCCTTGCTGGGACTATCAAGTCAGTCGTAGCTTATAGGGGATCACTGAGTAAGTGAAAGGTGCATTTAAAAACGCAAAGTATTTTACATCTCTATGTTTTAACACACTACTGTAAAGAAAACGTATGTGATGCTTTTGCTTACTGTTTGTGTATCTGAAATCAGTATAGGGAACTCAAAGTGATTGTAGTTGTTAAGTTAGAGTCAGAGGCTTAAACTGTGATGACGACTTAAGCAAGCCAATTAATCTGTCCATAAGCTTACTATCACACTTTCAAGCAGAGATTCTCCTTTCAGGTCAACCTCCCTTCTTCAGGTCAATTTGCTTAAAGGTCTAAGCTTATTAAGTTTGTAAGAACTTAAGTGCGTGGGGACAAAGGAAAAACCATGCACTTAAAAAATCAAATACTTTTTCACCATGTTTTATTTTAAGAGGAAGTAGACAAAGTAAAACAAGACTTTTGACTTCATATGGTATAGGGTATTTGTACCACAAGAGGGCACTAAAACCATACCTAAAGGAGATCATTAAACTTGCTGCACACATCGCAGAACTAAGTCATCAAGCAAGGAAGTACGTGTTGCTTTCACTAACATACACACAGCATAAAAGCATTCAGGTATCTTGATGGCATGCACATACATTCGTAATGTACTCACACTGCCTATACTTCCGACAGAGTGGCACAGAGCTTTTTGTAGAAATGTGAAGTAATGAAAGACAGTGAGACTGAAGACACTTGAAGCTTAAAACAATTTGTGCTTCATGTTTTGAATACCATCAGCCTATTAATAAAGTTTAAAATTTTGAATTTTGAACTTGTCTAAAAGAATGTGAAGGGTGTGAGCTCAGAACAAATTGGAGCTGTCAGTCAGAGGTACATGCTCACAGTCAAAGAGAAGTATTTTTGGTACAAATGACTTCTGCTTGTCCAAGCAGCAGTTCTGTTTACACACATAAGGGAAAGTCCTATGCAACAGCAATTATCAAACCAGCATATTTCAACGGCCAGCTGACCATCACACTAAGAATATGCTTCTAGTATACTGGAACCTTTTTAATAAGGCTTGACAACATCTGAATGTTCACATAAGCCGATGAAGTGTCACAGGAGCAATCTCTTAGGGCTTAGTTGGATATTCCTCTGCAGACCTTATTGCATGACAAAAGCTACTTGCAATTTTTAAGCCATGCAGTTGTGCAAAACAAATCCTGGCAATGCACTGTTTCAATACCAGACAAAAATAATGCTGACTTTCTCTACTGGCTTAACGACCAGCACAAAACCAAAGTATCTCATTTCTGCAGCTCAGAGCTGACCATGGTTTTCACATTAAGCTTCTTATATTCATTACACAAGTCTCTTGGGTCCTGTTATTTGTGTGTCAGATATAGCTGCTTAGGTACCTGCCAAGCAACAAAGTTTCTGCTACTTAACACGCTTCAGGAACTGACTTGCCAGTAAAACAACAGCTGATCATTCAGTAGCAATGCTCTTAACACTGCCAAGGCACCTCTATGGAAGGACCACTACAGGACTACCCCACAACAATGAAGTCTTTCAACCATCTTCTCAGTTATTTGGGAATAACGCAGTATATGGGCTGTTAGTCTAAGCAACGGAGGCACTCTCCTCTGCAGTATCCACAGCACTGACAACTGACTGAACTCCTGCAGTTTGCCATGTCATACCATAACATGTATAGTATACATGTCACACATGATATAGTTGTACTAAATTCTGGACACTTCACATACCCCCTCCATAAGAAAAAATCCCACCAAAAACCTCTGCAGATTTAGAAACTCTTTTAAAAATTAAAACAGTTCTATAAACTTCAATATAGGAGGAATAAGTTAAATAAATAGTTAAGTAAAAAAGTGTTAGTTTGAGGTCTTTAATTCCTCTTCTCACATGCATGAAGTGACTTGGGTTTGAAACATAAATTTCTATCTAGAACAGAGGTAAGTTAGAAAAAAACCCCCAAAACCAAAAGGACCAGGCAGTAGTACAGACAAGAGTATATAAGCAAGCATCCTACAAGTCAGCATTAGTGTATCATGCTTCCAAAGCCCTGTGCTAACAGCAAATGTCCCAACATGCTTGAGAAAACTCCTATTTCACCTACTTGAAATATTCCATCCCATGCTAGTGTTTAACTCCTACTGACCATTTGCTGGGTTCTGCCGATGGCTCACGGCAGGAGAGCAAGGAACTCCGTGTCTCGCTAGTTAGTTCAGTTCTCGTGAACTCTTGTGAACAGAGGCTTTTGACAGGCGAAGCAAAAACACAGCTATCACATGGGCCTACAACCCAAAGCACAGGCAGCCCTACTGCTGTTACTTTCGAAAATACCGAACGAATGCTTATCAAAACAAGATATTAAACCAGAGACAACATTTGACACTCCAATTTCTGCGTAAGTTTTTCAGCATAACGTGTCTATCTCAAAGGAGATGGATATAAATAGTTATGATGTGCCATCAAGTGCATAAGAGGAGGACAAATGAAAATCAATGGCAGCTGTCCCCAAGTGGCAACACATGATATGAAAGGCTGTGAAAATCTGAAGTAACAATTCAGTGACAGTGGGACTGTCAAGCATACACTTGATTCATGTATTTACAAATGTGCGGCATTAGCTCTATACCTAAAGTCCCATTCAGAAAGGTTCATTAAAGTAGTGTTCAGTTTGCATCTTGCCATCAAAATATGCCTTCCAGTCTGTCATGGAGACAAACAAGAACAGATTATGCTGCTTTATGAATCTCGTAAGTCTATGTGATTGTAACATTTTAACAAATGCAGCAAATGCAACAGGTAATGTTAAATATTAGCATCCAAATACAGTTTGCATTTTTTAGGTTCTATGCAGTAATAGTACATACTATTGCATTACGTATGTAGGGTCAAAATTAAACTTACAAACTCTTTTCAATTGTTTTCTTTGGACTGAAGGATGAACAGAAGACTCCTAAAATTTCAGGATACTTTAAAGTGCAAAGTGTGATTTCTGGGTATGCATTCTTGAAATAATTCTGGTTTTGGACACAACCTCACTTTAATAGAATCAGTCAAGGTTCCTCTCTAGTAATTTGAAATTTTCAGTGGGGAAAAAAATATTTCCCCAAACCTTATGAAAACAACATAGGCAAATCTGCCTTTCCATTTTCAAATTCTGAGTTTTGATTTAAACCACAGATCATCATCAAGGTTGAATTAACCAGTATGTTTATTTTACACTCTGCAGAAGAATGTACAAAGAACATTTACACTATTTGTCACGTTCATACTTTCAGGTTTCTTGCACTCAGATAAAAGACAATCTAAAGGATATTATAAATAGAAATGAAGAGGGAAAGAAATATTAAGACAGGAAGAGTCCCAGAAAAAGGCTAAAACATAAATATGGTAAAATACTTAAATACTGGAATACTGAAATTTAATGAGCAAATGAACACATTAAGGCATATTCAGCTCTCTCTTGACTTAGCAGCTTCACAGACTCCTTAACAATGAAAATCAACCCGAATGTACCAGATGAATATATTCATGCTCAATCTGTTAACCTGTGGCCAAGCTATCAAGAAAAGGAAAGACAATTTTCTCACAAGCACTTTTGATATGGGTTTCTCCTCACATTCAAGAAAAACAAACTTCCTAAACAGTAACAGTTATGCAGCAATAATTAACCTCAAAATGAACATCCCTGGATCAGGAATCAATGCAAACAGCAGCCAAGAAGCAGCGAAACCAGAGGAGTATATTTTTATGTATTATAACAAGCTTAAGGAAGAAAAGCATACAAAAGAAGAGAAAGATGTAAAAGATCATTTTTGGGTTCAAATACAGCCACTGCTCTTTAAAAGTATATTCACAGAACTGAGATGGTAAATTACTCTTTCTGCTTAACTTCAAAACAGAGTGTAGATCGTTAAGGTTTGACTAGAGCAACTCTGTGAGTTGAACAGCCATCTTTAAAGGTGACCTCAATAAAAAGTGAAAAACATTGTCTTTTTCTTCCAGAACAGTGAAATTGTCTCTTGTGATGAAATGTGCAAATCCCACTACTGCTTATGGCATCTGTAAAGGTTCTTAAGAGACGGGCAATCCAATATTAAAAGATTCACTGAAAGGTACCAGTGTTGACATTATGGAAGTCAGTAAGAGACTTACCAGCTGGGCCATAACATCACTTAGTACTCTACATTTAGCCAAACAGCATTTATTTCTCTGCACAACTGATGTGCTGTCAAATCAGACCGGATATGTGTGAAGTCATAAAAAACAGTATAATTCTAATGGCAGTATCCTGGAATTTCACCTACAATGGCATCATATGTATTGTACAAGGAGATATTATGGCCTCTAGTCTATGTTTAGACAGTGCAATTCTAGATGCTACATCAGAGGGGGTTTCTCCATGTCTTTCCACTGGAGAGGTAATAAAAATCCAAAATAATTCAGAGAAAATCCCAGCAATACCAAAAATCAAAAGCATTTATCACATGTGAGGTTTTAGTTTAAAAACAAAGGAAAGATTACATGGAAAGATACTTCAGTAACAATTTGAGCGAGAAGGGATTACAAAACACATTCATAAATGTTCAAGATTGCTTATTAGCAGCATATTAGCATATGCAAGTACAGACAAAATACTTGAAATATTCACCGAGATTCACTGAAATGAAAGAATCCATCTCCAAAAGCTATTATTGGGTGGTTGGGTTTTCTTTTTAAATTGAAGTAGCCACTAAGGACAACTAAGCATTCTATCTCAAATATTTTAAAGTACTTTTTGGGGAAGAGATTGCGTTCAAAGTAATTCTTGTTACAGAGTTTTGGAGGGCTAAGAGCAGTGACCACAGACCCCATATAAGCAAAATAATGCAGACACAATACAGTCTATTCTGTAAAGACTGAACACTAGAAAATGACATCCAAACTACTGAAGACACTGAAAGAATACAAATTAAAACTAAACTGTTCTCCAAAATTCTTCAGTTTTAAGAAAATATATTCATCTGACTGTAAAATCTGAAGGGATGTACAAGGGGCTGCTAAGTAGCTGTGCACTTCCAAGAACACTGGATCCAGCATTCCTCATTCACCAGTGAGAGATATCGGGGAGGCTGTTAAGGTATTACTGACGCACTGTGGAAGTAATTTGCACTCAGTGGCAGACCTCGAGCGCTTATATTTAAGGTATTTAAGACAACATCCTCAAGCATTTCTTAATGGACTGTAACTTTTTCATTAAAGAGCAGTGCCTTGGTCCTTATTAGGGAGGAAGCACTGCAAAGCGAAGGGGAAGATCCTTGGGAAAAAAGTAGAGTAATTATGAATTTCAGGTGCAACTCCCAAGGCAAACAGACACTATTTCACTTGTGGTCCATCTTTCAGCAGTTGCTTACCACTGCACATAGGAGAGGTGACGTTGTACAGAAAAGGATAAAACTGCAAACAGCGGATCATCTTCAGGCTGCTTTCACACTCCAAGCACTTGGTCGTCAAATCCAGCGCATGTCTGAAGGCCTGCAGGGCTCCACTGATGTTGTTCAGAGCCAGATACGCATTTCCTAGGCTCAAGAAAGTCAGAGGCTGCAAAGAGAAAAGCAACATATCCCAGCATAAGTATGTTCACTGTTTAAAACTGAAGCTGACTAGAAAAAATTCCTTGCCAGTCCACACCCTCCCAAATTTGACTGGAAAGAATGTAGAAAACTTCTCAAATAGGGACTGCCTATTCTTAGAACAGAGAACTAACAGCTTGATGCACTGGTGCAAAATGAAAGCTGTTTTGACATAAGGTTGTGTTCAGGTTTTCATCTTCCCAAGATGAAAAACAGCTGTTAAATACATACTGAAATGAAGCATTATATACTTACTTATAACTCATCATAAACAAAATGCTTACTGCACAGAGTAGTAAAGCACTAAATTGAAATCCTTGAAGACATTTTAGAATGATTTACAGCCAGCCAGTGAAAATACTACCAGTGTTCTAGCAGGACAGATGCATTTCATTTGTCAAGAGTGTTCAGGATTTACTCGGGCAGAACTACGCTACTGAAAACACCAATGTCACACTAGCTTAGGGGTATACATTTATGTTTTCTTTCAATTCTTTGTAAAACTTTATCTTTTTGTCCACTGTTTTTGGCTAGTCACTCCAAAGTATTTTTTTTTAAAAGTACAAGTTATAATCACCTTTTTCCCTGGGTAGAATTTACTTAGCACTTTAATACAGGCACATAGCAAAGCATTACATTTTGTTTGTTGACTGAAAAGACTTTCACTTACACAAAGTAATTTGCTGAAATTAACAGTATAATGCTACAATAATGACTATAATATCGTAAACAAAGCAGTCATTTTTTCCACTGAAATAATTTTACGTTCATACTGAAAATAGGGAGACTGATCAGTAACTTCAGATTTTTCAAACGTTTTTATTTTTAAATATCATTCAGAAAAAGGTGCAAGTGGAGCAATAGGATTTTTTAAAAAAGCTTTTAAAATAAAGAATATAGCACATCCTTCACTCTCTGTAGCTGTAATTAATTTTAATTTGGATTTACTTTCCATTATATTCCAGGAAATACGATTCAAGTACAAATAGTCCTGACAGATTTTTCAATCTGATAGGTATTACAGGACTGAGAGTGCCTGAAAAAAATATGAGCAGGCATTACTGTAATGAGGTAGGGCTCACCAGTATTTTTGAAGAAAAGCCCTACTCACACAGCATGGTCCTAAGGATCCCTAGGCTGCTCCTCTCCAAGGCTGTGTTTTCAAGTGCTCTTCTTAAGGCACATAATTCAACCACAGTTTTCTATAGCTCCTTTTTGCACTCTTACCTGCCACCTAAATGGGTTAGAGTCCTTTCCAACAACTGCAAAATTGTTGCTGAATGCAATATTGAAAAAGCTTATTCTGTTTTTAGCTTTTTTATGTGCTAGATGACTGGTGACCCAGCAGGTTTAAGCTCTCTGTTTATCTAACTACAGAGGCAGAAGCACAGGAAGAAGTCACTTGAACTTCTTACTGAACCATCTCAAATGTAAGACCAAATTACTTGCTATAGAAAAGGTGCCCCCTGCAATGCTCCCCGTTGCGCTTCCTTTTCACTTTGTTCTGGCCAATCCAGTAGTTTAAACATTTTATACAGCAACTTTCTATATGACACAGGTGACAAGCTACAAAATGTTTATAATGTTACATTCAGAAATACAGAAATTTATTTTGAGTTGACAGTTGGAAGTCATCAAAACAACTAGAACACAGCTTTTCCTCTAGGTATACAGATGAAATCTAGGGACAAATGAAACATCACAGATAAAAAGTGGCACAGAAAGATGTCTATACAGCCTAAGATCTTGGTCATACACGTGCTACTTTTAAAGTTTTAAAAATCAAGATACAATGCTGACATCATTATGGATCTGTGTTTTAGATAAGAATGTTGCCATATCACCAGGATTAGATTCCTTGGAGCCGCTACAGATAACGCCACAGCCTCCTCTTTTTTAGGAGGCAAAAAATCTGTCATTTGCTTTAGAAGAACTTCTGTTCTAGATGTTTATATTCTCAGCAACCAGCATCACCTCCAGTGCAATCAAGAATTTAACTGAAAATTAACATCTGCTGCAAATCACAAGCTGCAAGTTGAACTGTATGCACAGGTAAGAAAGCAAAAGTAAGACCCATGTATTTAGAAAATAATGAAAGAAAGGACATTCATTACTGAATGAACACAAAAAACATTGTCTTACCTCAGAGGCATTGATAGCCAAAGCCTTCAGCAGGAGCCTGCTGGCATCCAAATGAAGACCATAATGAATCAAGAGGTTAGCAAGATTGACCAGAGGGATGTCCTGATACTCATGTGGAGCCAAATTAAACGCTTTCTGCAAACAGGTGATAGCAAAGGTGCTATTTCCAACTGCACGCCAGTACAATCCAGCTTCATTAAGCACAAGCCATAGAGGATCTTCTGGCTACAGGAAAGTCATGGAAAAGGATGAAAACACCCACAAAGAGGAATTCTTGGGAAGACAGAATTGCCTGCTCTTTGGTAAGAAACAAACACACAAACCTCACCCCTGTGTACTACCTCATTAACCAGACACAAATCACACTCTGCTGTGACTGCCAGCAGACTATTCAGTCTGCTCTACCCCACTGAAATGGACGTGACTTACAGCCCCAACTGTAACTTAGTAGCAGCTGTTGCTCACTCTCTACTCATTACTGCCTTATATCATGACCACAAAATCCCTCAAAACATACCAGTAGGAATGGTTAGCTTGCTTCAGGAAGCAACATTTCTGAGCCACTCCAGAGTCTTAAAATTACACTAATACAGATCTATGCAGAAATGCTACAGTCAGGCAGCTTTTAAGTTGAAGTTAAATATGCTTCCAGGTTCCATATCCAACATCAGGATTTCCTGTGAATTTAAGGTTTCAGAATTCATTTTTCTTAGATGTAGTTATCTATCTGTCTTATGAATGTTGACAAGTGACACGCATTAGATACTGTTTAAAGATTTTGAAAAAGCAAGCAACAAGTGAGGGCAGGTAGAAGAATGGAGGAAGTGTTAAATACGTTCCTTCCTCCTCTTTCACCTACAACAAAAGAACAAGCACTCATCCTAGAGGAGAAATAGCAAAACTTTAAAATACTGACAGGTGGACAGAGCAATGTAAAATACCCACTTTCAGAGGGAGCAGTTTGAAATGGTTTAGAAACACTTACATTCTAGTCTCTAATATTTTCAGCATTCCATGTCACCCAATTCTGTGAAGAGTTTATAGTATAAAAGCAACAACTGAAATTAACTTCCAATCCAACCTATAAATCTGAAGCTCAAAGGCATGCATGAGTAAGAAACATGCAGCTAAGATTAAAAAAAAAGAAAGATTAAAGAAGACAGACAGATAAGGATCTTTACAGTAGTATTGCATTAACGCAATACAACTGGCATTACAGTAATACTGTGTTGAAATCGTTAATCAGTACAAAGATTTTCTTCCAGATTTTAAAAGCAACCTCACACAGGAGGGTTCTACCTATGGTTCAAGATGAACTGGAAGATATTACCTCTTTGTTCAGAGCACATTACATCATCTATAATTGTAAGAGTATCTGTCACCCCTACTTCGCAATGCACACACAAAACATTACTGGCATGTTGTTCACGCCAAACTCCTCACTGAATTACACTCCATACACAGGTCTCAATGACCTCTCTTGAACTAAATCCTCAGCAAGTTATTAGCACTTCGTCTTTCCCAATACAAAATACCAACTGTGGCACTCCTGCTCCAGAGAGTTTATCACTAGCGAACAGGCATGACACAACAGTATTGCCACATCAGCATCTAAATGCAGAAGAAGTTCAGGCTTTTAGCAAGAAGGCAACAGAATATTACAGTGAAAAATAAAATACCTATCCTCTGCAACAGTAAGACATTAGACATGCACAGGGCTGTTCGGAACAGCATAGCAGGAATCAACTCCTACCGTTAACTTCCCTACTTCTGGGTAAGATAGATGCACACAGAAAACGGTACTGATTTTAGACTAAAAACAATACATATATACACTGCCTTGATACAGCTTGTACAAGAGAGTTAATTTGAGAAGTATCAGCTTGACAAGTCAAAAAGAGTCAACCTCTATCTCAATGCTTCCTGTCATTTGACTTGTGATGACTCTCGGAGGCCCCACGCAAGATGGAGGTGGCACACCACAGGGTGTTATACAAATGTGCATTCTTTACCCCAGAGTGCTAATTATCCTGACAGAAGATTGACAAATCAAGGTTGGTTCCTTTTTTGGAGGGGTGGGTGGAGGGGAAGGCAGGGTAACGGAGAGGTGGAAGAGCAAAAGGCAGGCATGTAGGAAGGGCTGGAAGATGGAGGAGCAGTTCCAAGCTATTTCTCTCAGTTAAGCAAATGGCTGCCAGGATTAGCTAATATACTGCTGCTCCATGTCCTGCAGTCACAACAAGAACAAGTAACTACAGGGCTGTTTGGCCCACACTAACGTAAAGTAAATGGATACTTCTCTATATGTTAGTGTTTTACTTGTAAACATGGATTTTTAAGTTACTTTCATCTTAGTTACAAGCAGCAAATAAGCTTATTTCTTGCACATCTCTAACTGACTTCAGAAGTATAGAAACAAACCTCAAGTAGAATTCTGAATATATGTCATGATACAGTTCCTGACATACCTTTTCCATGGCATGACCTAGAAACGCTCCTATCTTCGCCTGAGTAATAGTTTGATTGTTGATACGAGAATGCAAGACCTGGACAAGAAAGATTTAATTTTTTTAAAACAACCGAAGAAGTTTTATAGTATGTATCTACATGGATCATTCAAGTCTCACTTCCTTAAGTCTTCCCTTTTACTAAAAGAAAAAAAAACAACCCAATTGTTCTAAATAAATGATGTGAACATGTAATGATTAAAGCAGCTAATATCCAGAAAGCAATATGAAGGACTAATCTCAGCCTGAAGTTACCAACTTGGTAGAGTACAGCAATTACTGGAAGTTTCAAGATCAGTCAAGTCAAGTGACAGAAGTTTTAAAAGCAAGCAGCAATTTTAAATGTTAAATTAAATTTCCTATTCTATGTGCTTTTGGTCAGCCTTTGAAACATGTCAGACAACAAATCTTATGCTGAATGACAAGTTCTCCCTTTCTTCAGCCCCATTAGAAAGCACTTACTTCTTTTTTGTGGAAGTACTAATTGGCTTGTGATATCAAGTCATCTTTTAAATATCAGAACCTGTCATGTTCCGAGTAAGATTTCAAAGGCAACAAAGATGAGAACTTTAAAACAGAGGAGAAACAATGAGAACATGTCTCTTACTTGTCTTGCTTGATCATCTGGCATCTTGAATTTCAAATCTAGATTACTGTCCAGTTCCTTGACCACTATGTTCAGAGATTCATTGTTACGAGCATCAGTAATGGAAGAACAGTCTGGTGCTTGTGTTTCTCCATGCCCAGCAATATCTCTTGGGATACTCAGGATTGGCTGAACTCTAGCGATAAGGAATACAAGGATGAATTACTAGTGCTGCATTTCACTGATACATAAGCATAAGAAAATCGGCTACATATCAACTGACAAGTCTCATACTGTGGACTGTCACGAGACATGAGCTGCAAACCAGCAGAATTCAAGGACCGCTCCCTACCCTTGAAAAGTCATTAATAAACAAGGTCTTTACTTTCCATTTTTAAGCATAGAATACCTGTAAATAATGAACAATGCCGCAGAAAAAGGACACAGAAGGTTCTTATATTATGCTAATAAGGATTGTATGAAGTTAAGGATGAAACATATCAGTGAAAAAGTTAACGAAGTTTTTTAAACTGAAGTTTTATTTCAAAAGCATCAAGAGGTAGCCAAATTATTTGGGAAAAACACTGCTTTTTTAAAGGAAGCTTCAGAACATTTGTGGATGGGAAGTTTTGCTTTAACACATGATCAATACTAGAATTATACCGAGTAGGAAGAGAAAGCTTTCTTACTATCACTATTATAATGTTAAATGAGTAGAATATTACGAAACTGCATTGATCTATGTGCACTAGTTCCTACAGCATAGACATCTATTTTAACCTATGTAGTAACAAATTTTATTGATTATTCCACAATTAAGCTAGTTTTCTACCTCTGTTTCAAAGGAACATGCCAGGGCATTCCACTCCTAATCCTTTTGTAGTACTTTCTGGTCTTCACAATTTTCTGTCATCATAACTAAAGCTAAAAGGAAGTATGCAATGTACAACAGTTAATTGTAGTTATTAAACAGACTCACCTCATTCCTCTTAAGGTCTTTTTTTTTTAATACACTCTAGAAGACATTCAGACTTATGCTTAAGTCCTCATTCTTCTAGTAATATTGCAGATATTTCATGTATTCACCTTGTACTAACAGGGAAGAATCACCATGAAATTGGATGACTGTTACAAGATGACAATAAAGGAAAACACCCCCCTTCCATGAAATGGCCAGAGAAAAGAGGTCTGTGCTGTTGATTACTAATTGCATCCATCCTCTCCAGAAAGAAAATGCTCATTAAGATGTTACTGTGAAAATTTACAAATATTTTAAAAAAAATCAACACTTACCTGAATCCCCTATTTTCTGGAGGCAGGAAATAAGTTGGCAGCTCTTCTGGACGAGGAATTTTTGGGAAAGATTTCATGCATTCTGACCGCTGAGGCCAAAGAATATGCTGTTTGTCCTAGAGGGAAAAGAACTAATTTTTATTATTTTCTCAACATTTTAAATATTCTAATTAACAAACTAATAAAAACAAAAGGAACAGTCTGGAGAAAAAAAATAAGATATCTTTAAGACTATTCTTTTCCCATCTTTTCTGGAATGACAGCAGTTCAGATTTCTATCTTTACTCAGCTGTACGGCTGCATGTGCAGCAGATGTTTGCAGAGGTAGCTAAGAATAACCTCCTCTGTGCTGTAGTAGAGTTTCAGATGGGAAACTGGTACAGAGAAACTACAGAGATGTTTACAAGTTGGAGAAATTTAGAATGTCACATTCTCCGGTGCTGCCACACGTTAAAACTGTAGCCCAAATGCTAAGAAGTTTCACAAACAAAGACAAGATTCACTCTTTTGCAACTCCTGTTTGAAAGGGCAAAGTTTATTCTCTTTACTCACTCTGTTGGATTCTACACTCCACACTGAAACGACAGAACGAGCAACAGGGGAAGACTGCAAGGACTGGCTGTGGTTGCTTTGATTTGCATGAAGATCCAAATTCACAGATGTCATCCTAGAAGTTGAAGAGTCTTCACCAAACTAGAAACAACAGAGAAACAATATTTAATAATGAAAAGAGGTAGTATAATACTGGCTGGATTTCTGCACATTATTTTTTTCTTCCACCATTTATGCAGCTAAGCCTTGCTGATGAGCTGAAATTTGGGTAGCAGGAAAAAAAAAAAAGGAAATTTAACCCTCTTGATCTATTCATACCACGGAAAAGTAATATTCAAGTTTTTAAATTAAAATAATTTGAATAGTTCTGTTTTCTAAGTAAGACAGTCTTACACAATAAATCCTTTAAATTTCTACAATCCATAGTCAATCTCAGCTTGTATTACTAGCAAAAAAACCTAGCTTTAAATACTTTACACTCATGAAAACAGACTAAATTATTTCTCACTGTAATTACCACACTCAACGTGTACCCTGTTTGTCAAGCCTGAAAAAACTGGAACTATTTTGCTAATAAGGCAAATAGAGCAGTGGTATCAATTCACAAGCAAACCTGAACATATTCCACATTTTCAAAAATGTCTCCGCGGTGATAACGAACAGGCTGGTCCCACTGGCAGTGCAAGCTGTGCTGCTGGTTGCCCAGTCTACAAATCTGATGGTTCCCTGCAGAGCACAAAACATTTTTATCTAGGTAAGTGAAGTTTTTGAGGAGACAAAGACAGCATACGGTCAACCCCTCTACCCCCAATTCTGTCAATCCTTTTTATTTATTTAATGAGCACAGAGGAAACTCCCTCTTTGAAAGACTCAAAAAACCCACTGTTGAAAAATATATCGCAATCCCTTGTTTTAATAAGCAAAACACAACAGCCACCCAAGGCCATTTTAATATATAAAGAAGTTATGTCCTGACATCAATCTGAATACGTGCAGTTCTTCATTGCTATAATGAGCATGAACTCTAAGAAGTTGTACCTAATTGAGCTTCTTTTGCCATCTGTGTCTCGTGAATGATGTTCCTCAAGATTTGTTCCTCCTGGATGAGCTTGTACTTGTCTAAAACATCTTGCTGCCTAAGGTAATGGTCATGTTGCTTCTGATATTCCTTCAATTCATTTAATGTTCGCTGAAGTGATCTTGAGAATTCAACAGCAGAAAAGATTTACTTCGAATGTTTCGCACATTTTCAACTTTGGGTTTCTTAAAAGTATTCTTATGAATAATTTTATTGCATATCAAAAGAAATACAGAAAGTCGAATATCATTATTTTATTTGAAAGGTAAACAATTGCTGTAAAGAGCAATAACAATGAGATTGTATGAATTGCCACTATAATGCTTCTTTAGTTACCTATGCTGGGCTTCCAATTTTTGCTCAAGTTTTTGCTGACACAGGACAGCATGCTTCCTTTTTACAGCTTGCTCAAACCCTGGTTTAGCCTGTAGAGCATGATCATAACATAGGACTGAGTGGTTGTACTCTCCAAGCATCTAAAGAATGACCAAGAGAGAGCATTAGCTAGTGTTTGGTAACATTTAATGAAAAATATTCCATTTTTAAAGAAGTCATTAACTCAAATCTTAATTTGTGGTAATAAGCAGCCTGTAGTTTCTGAAACTCATGCCACTGTATCTGCTGAAGACAGGCTACAGGAGAATTTTGCTGCGATTTGTTTTCAAGTGCAGATAAAACCTTTCCTGAAAGGCAGGCTTTCGGATGAAAACACCTTGACAGATTCTTAAACATTAAGAGTGAAATGCATGTGGAAAACAAGACACGTTTTGAAAACAGTAGAGCATTACAAGTCAAGCCAGAAAGATTAAATAACATTTGGTGTTCTGTTTTCTACAAGCCTTGGAAAACAAAGATAGTATTTACTGCGTATATATTTCCCAAAGTGTAATAGCTGGTAAAGAAGTCACTGTAATCCAGAGCTGCATGGACCACGATAGCTGCATCTGCAGAGAAGTGAGCCCGGTGCAGAATATTTGCCAAATTTACCAGTGCAATATCTTTATTTTGCCTAAAAGAAGAAAACAAAAAGAAAAAGCAGATATTAAAAGGTCAGACTGTGTAAGAATCGTATATAGGGATACATTCATTATTCAGTCACATATTAAATGTCTAACTCGATAGAAAAGTGTCTGAATTATATATATGCCTAGTATAGTACATAAAGACTAAGAACAAGTAACGTGGATTATTCCTTAGGATACAGTCTTAGAAACTAAAACCTGTTTACTCATTAGAATAACTAGAAAAGCAATACAAAAGGAAATGTTTTATTAGCAATTTTTACCTTGAAGAAAAATGAAGGGCACGCATGGCACATTCTACTACTTGGTATGGCTCATTCTTTATTCGCCAGTAAAAAGAAGCCATATTATAGAGTACCCAGGAAGAAGAGTTCTGCAGTAAAGAGAAATACATAAACTGTACTAACTACTAAGACATGAACTAAAAGGTTAATCGGGGTTTTAATTACTATGGGATGGAAAGTTGAGCACCAAACCTGCCCTAAGTTACCTTCTTCCTCTGGAAAGCTGCCATTTGGCAATAGTTGTGAAAGTTCAGGAAGACTGAAGTGGCATATAAATGTATTAAAGCAGCGCAACTTCTGCCTCTCAGACAGGTAAAAATTCAAAGTGAGATGAAATGAGAAGTGACAGTAGTTTAAGCATCAGCAGCTCAGCTGGAGTTCAATGAGAGTTCCTATATTTTGCAGGAATGTATTTAATAAAAAACAGACATTTCAGTACTGTTGTTTCTTTTTCGTTCTTTAAGTACCTGCATTTTTGTTTAAAAGCTCTTACTACCTTGACAGAGCAATGAATGTGGCTTGCCAGACCACACAAATACGTAAGTCATTAAAGATGACAGTAAGTATCTATTTACTGACTTTGCTGATGCCTTTGCCTACCTCTGCTTGCCTAGCAAAAAATGGTTTTGATCCATCTTTTGTAACTGAAATGTAAACAAAAAAATATATGTGCAAATCTAGTACTGGATCTGACTGCATGTACCAGGCATATCTAATCTTGCAGGACCTTTTCAGTGTGCACTTTGTGCGCACAGTAAGATTACCGTTTCATACCTTCATTAGCCCGTCATAAATACGATGACCTATTTCCTCTATACTTCTTCCCAGCCTCCGTGATAAGTATGTGAAGATCGGATCTTCTTTAGGTAACAAGGGTGCGGAAAGATTAACTCTTTCTTGGACACCCTAAAATAAAAATGGAATCTAGGTATTTGCTGACACTTTAAATAAAAGTTGAGAAATACACAGAAGAGCAAGACTACCAGGAAAATTTACAGCTTGGTTACTTTACTTTCCTATCACTCTTTCATATCAAGACCTTTGGGACTTGACAGGATAATGTCACCTTTGACAGGTGAATAATACATATAACATTAGAAGCAGGCAAAAGCAGCCTCTGCTTGTGATCGCTATAAGAGACATAGTGGTAGCCCTGTATATCTGGTAGATACTGATTTCAACAATGACCTCTGAAGTACTTAACTCATATTTGTCAGGTTACATGCACACTACCAAAGTGTCCCCACATCTCCTCTTCTCTTTCCTCCTTCCTTCCTCAACATATGTACTTGTTTCAAAAGTACATCCAGACCCAGGAACAAAGCTAAAACTTCAGTTCCTGTTTTGTTTGTAAGAAAATCCTTATTTGTAGATGAAAAGTTATTTTAAAGACTTGCAATAGATATCAAGATATAGGCACTAAAGCTTAGAAAATCTGCTTATATAACACTGTTGACAAAAACAATTTCTACACCACAGTTCCACCGTAACCTTTCTAAAGCAGATGAACCTTGTACTATTAAAGAACAATTATCTTGTCCTCTGGGTTAGGGCTTGCCATTCAAATCCCAAAGAGACAGTCAACTATCTTAGGAGCTACCAACAATTTTCTGTCCCCGAGTCTTCATACAGTTTAACGACTCTGTTCAGCACTCTCCAATTTTCAACTGAAACAATTCACAAGTTAGAAACATTTCCAATGAAAGTCATCACTTAACTAATGAAACGTGCATTATAACAAAATACCCCATTTTCCCAAAAATGCTCTCTAAAATAAGGCAAACAATAACAAAAGAGAAACAGGATGTGTGTATCCGATGGAACTGTCCTCCTGTAAGCAGGTACTTTAATCAGGGCACAACTGGTTTAACACATGCCTGAAACAGTCTTGAAAGACTACAATACCCTTCAACCTTGACTGAGAACTGCCAGTAACAGTTTTCTACTCCTCTTCCTGATAGGGAAAAAACCAACATGCTTGCATTTGCTTGCTTACCCGTAAGTGCTGAAAAGCATGAATGCTGTATGGAAGATCTAAAACTTTTGTACAGTCTGGCTGCTGCAGGTCTGGAGGCACTGGTGATTTTGTGTCTATATAATCTTCAGGGCTGAGGACACAGCAACATAACACAGCAGTCTCCAGATTAAAACACTGCTAAATTTCACAAGAGAAAGTACTGTATTTGACAGACACACTGTTCTGATTTGAATGTTACAAACAATCCTGTTTTGAGCACATTAGACCATTTCTGATGCCTCCTCTGATTTCAGTTGTATCGAGATGTCATCAGTATAGGATAAAGTAAATAAATTTCTGTCTGCTTTAGAGAAAACATCAACATTTGGATAGCCTCCAAATTTTATCAGTGTCAGCCTTGTGGATCACTACTATGATTAATGATCTATCTGCAAGGCAAATGGCAATGCATGCAGATTAGAAGACTCTTCAATTGAAAAAAACAAACAAATCTCAAGTATTAGTGAGAAGCTCACATGAAGGTATCCGAAGAGAAAATTAATCTTTCCCACTTCAAGAACTCACCTGATTATATTAAAAAACACAAAACTCCAAAACCAAGAGAGTCAGCCTTGAAGATGGATTACCAAAGTTAAATGTTAAGCAGATTGTCCACACATCCTTTATTTGCTAAACACAAGGGATTAAATATGACCAGAAGGTTCTACAGCTTGGTAATCGACAGAATGTCATTCAAATTTAAGTCAAAGCAGTTCCCACTACAAGAAGTGTGTCTAGCTCAAAATACCCAAAGCACACTCAAGCAAATTCACCCTTCTACAGGATGTACTTCAGTTTAATTCACATGTCTGGTCATATCAGCACAGAGTTACAGTGGCAGAACTGACCGGGAGCCTGGCAGTAGAATGGAGGACTTTGAGGGTAGAGCTAAGATGGACAGCCTGGGCTAGGCAGCATTTCTGTGTCATGCCCTTTCGTAACTAGTGGCAGAGGTTGTTTCAGGTTTGTTCCACACTAACACAAAATAAAACAACTGTCATCTAATGGTCAGTGATAGTATTTTTCTTTTTAACAGCATTTAGAGGTTTTGTTATTTTTTTTTTTCATTCAGTAAAAATCTTAAAATACAAAGCATCTTATTACCGGATATCTTTGCTCTCTAAGGTGATGTATGTGCCATCGTACAGATCTAGGTCCCCCAAGGGCACCTTTGCTTTAATGCAGTCCGGATCTTCTTTATTATGCCTCTGTTCCAGCCCTGTGTCTCTGTCCTCATTTTCCTCTATATGAATCTTTTGAGCAACTAACTGTTTCTGTGGGAATTAAAAAAAAGGAAACAGAAGAACGTATACTGATGAAAGCAAGCTCTATAGGCGCTAGGAGTTGAACAGTTCAACTTTTTCCTTAAAACAAAGTCCATTTGAAGAAAATCTAAAACACTCTTCGAGTTTTGAGAATACTTCCCTATATTTTATAACATCTGTAGCACATTTTTTTATTTAGATGGAATAGAAATACTTGCATACTTTTAGCCATACTATGCCTTGAGCATACCCTTATTTCTCCTGCTGTACCCAAAAAGAGGGCTATTAGCATTCCAAATTCATGATAGGCCATTCAGAAAAAGAAGAAACAGTTGTTAACAATACATCAACATTTCCATATTTGGACCCTCTTCCTCCAAAGACTTCATAGAAATAATATCAGAGATTGCAAGACAAAATGAACCTCTTAACCATACAGTGTGCTAAGTACCACTGAGATGGCAGGCTTATGCAAGAATTGAGACCTGCTTCTATAGATCAGCTTCTAACGTGTCCTAGGAGCTACCTTTCACCTCATAGAGCACATAAGTATTGATTACTATGAGCAGTGAATGAACTCATGATCTGTCCCAGCACAGTAAGCTGTATTTAATTCTCACCTACATCTGCAAATTGAAAACCTATTAAGTATCGTAAGGATTTCTATATATGAAGTAAGAAAATTTGCATTTTTAACTAAACCCATACACATTTTATAACACACTACTATGCAATACTAGAGATACAAATGGTAGCAACTTGTACAAGATCTTACAGTAGGGAACTTCTGCTGAAAGTCATCTGCATGCCACAAATTGTACACTAGTAATTTCCAAACCCGCAATCCATGTACTGAGAAGCTTACAACTACTGTCCCATCCATAGCTAAAAGATGCCTTACCACAAAGATGAGTCTACCTTGATGAGAAAGACTGGCTGAATACAACTACATAAGGGGCAGTCCTGCTTGTTTTTTAAATGTCCTCCCTTCCACTTCTCCCATTCACCTAAAGCTACCACTGGTGCTCATCTAACTTCCCAGTTAGCTCCTTATGCTAACAAAATGACAAAACCAAAGCTGGCACAAGAGAAAGGAGAGCACAGCCAGAAGAAAGGCTGTGAGCTGTTAGCTTGCCCAGCCCATATAATATTTAAACTTTAGTTTAAGTTATCAGTTCAAAGTTCATTAAACCCCCTTTCAGAAGGGTGTTTACACACTTTTTTTCAATAATAAATGGAGAAAAAAAAGAGATGACCTGCTCAGTATTCTTCTGGAATATAGCAGTCAGTAACAGAATCCAGTACCTAAATGACTTAAAAATGTTAGGATTTATGGGTAACAACAAGGATTGATGCAACTGGGGACACTGATAACTGGTTGAGCAACCTTGAGGCACAAAACTCAGATCTGAAGAATTCCTCATCCTTTCATTGAAGCAGGATTACACCAATAATGACTTCTATTCCCCATCTAAGTCTATCACTAAAAAGCTTGTGAAAAAACATTTGTATTTTCAGAAATTAGTTAGTACTTAATGTTATGGTTTACCTCCAGTTCTTTGAGGTAGTTAACTGTTGTTTCTTGTCTCATTAGTATTACCAAATCATGGGGGTTCCTCAAGTTCATTGGTGAATCCACCTGCAAGACATTTCAAGAGCGCATCAGGGAAGACATTCTCCTAATCTGTGATTTCAAAAGGTATGAAGTTATGTCCATTGACCTATGGTTTGTCTGTTCAGAGGTTTCCTGTCTACACAGCATTCATAGTATGTCCATAGTTTAAATCTGTACTTCAAACAACATTGTTATTTGAGCATCCAATTCAAACCACGCTTTAATTTTAAACCCATTTTAGTTTATTCAGACACACAAATTCTAAGCATAAAAGGCAAGTACATTTCTCACAACAAACATTACTAAGAGTATGTACTGCTGGAATACTAGATACCTTAAATTGCTATAAAAGAAAATATTTTTTGCTTTAAAATTCCTCCATCGTGTCCCTCAATAGGGATACAGTACTTCAGTTTCAAGCCAACTCCTCCATGCAACTAATTTACCACACTGGCATAGCATTAAGATCTATTGCCTTCAGGATTAGGAAGCAAATTAACAAAACCAAGAAGTAAGCAGACAAAAACTAAATGTCCTATTAGAGAAGACCATGCTACAGCCTCCATAGCTGTGCACAGGAGCTGGCAGCTCAATGAAGTACAACATCATGGGTACATCATGAACAAGAGTGGTTACATGCCAGACCGTACTGGGCTCGGTGAGCTATGGCACTTCACTCCACAGCTGAAACAGCCCACCCTTGTCCTCAAGCCAAATCAATTCTGCTGCCTCACTGGGCGGGGGAAAGTCACTGCAGTCGAGAAGGTGGCGTGTGAGCAGCTCAACTGGTCCACAGGCTCACCACAGCGGAAAAGCTCATGTGGAAAAAGTCCCATTTCCTCCACTCTGTCAGTGCGACACCAGTCAGTCCTGCATGCCAACTCTGGTGCCCACCAGGCTCTCTCGTGAGCTAACTCTAACTCAATAGTTGAATCCTCCACCAGCTGCTCTATCTGAACTAGTAGGTTAAACTAGCTAACAGAGGATTCAATGAGCATGAAAACAGAAGCAAGGCAATGGACCTGTATGTGACGACAGGATAAAAGGATGAAGGGTGACAAGGACAGTGAGACGTAGCATTTTTAACAAAGACTGCTATGGTAGATGGTCTGCACCAAGATGTTTCTGGATCTGTTCAGTTTCCATTCAAGGTTTCAGGATACAGAACTAACTACTGCTTAAAGATGTAAGCACTACCTGTGTGTTAGCACACATGGGCCCTCTCACATGGGCTGTCCACCTCCATGAAGTCTGTCTGAACTTGGTGACATTATTATCTAATAGAAATAGGAGTATCTCCTGAGCTCCAGCTCCTAATTCTTTGTCAGCTTTCCCAACAAGTAGGACACATTTCTGGGACTCTCTTATTGCAGAGAACTGCATTGCCAGAAGGACAAGAGCAAATTTCCTGGTCATTTTAATGTGTCCTGTCAACAGATTAAGACATGGGCCACGTTCTCTTGGCTGAGAGTCAGATAAGAAGCTCAAATCTACTTTCCTTGGACTACTGACTGTGCAGTCTACATTCCTTGCAAGCCTCCCTACTGAGTAAGGATCCTATCTTCTAAGATGAAAATATTTGTTCCTTTTATCTTCCTCCCACTGCCCCCCTCAACCGCCCCAATAAAAAAACAAAACCAAACCAAAAACCTAAGGGTGGTTTTGGCTAAATTTGGCTAAGCATTCCTTTCCAAATCAAAAGCTGAACTGCATCTTTTAGTATGGAGACATTCTGGCAGGTGGCTACCTACACAGTCCAGATACTTAAGCATAACTCATCTTCTGCCTTAGCAAATTAGCTCTCTTATATGTCCAGATGAACAGAAAATAACAGGTGCTACCAACAATAGTTAATTTTTACACTATGAATTCGGAGATTATGGATTTAACTGCTGCCAATGAAGAGTGACCAAGTATCAACAATGGTCCAGAGAACTGCAGAAAATATCATATAAAAAACCCTAATGATGTTTAGTGGAAGTACTAAAGTCTACAGCATTTTACTTACAGTCCTATTTCATACTTCTTCCTATGGGCCTCACCTTACTTTGAACTGGTTGCACATAAAACAAGAGTTATGTCCTGAATGTAGCACTTGTTCCTGCCTCATTTGCTTAAGAAACTACTGTGGTATGTGCAAGCGAATGAGAGACCAATTTGCAAAGAAAATAAGGGAAAGTTTTACTGTGTTCAAAGCATTTAATCGCCCTTCCAAAATAGCCCTGTTCCTCTGACAACTAAAGGCTGCTTGCACGATACTACAGTCACTGAGAGCAAAGTCACCTCTCAGCTCCACATTCAGTGATAAACTGCATTCCAGGAGCGATTTTTTGCAGAAAGTTATGCAGGCACCACTATTTAGGAAGCCTTATTCTGAACGATGAAGGGTCTTGCCTATGATTCATTCAGAAACAGAATGATATTCAGAGACAGTTTCTGGTTTAGATTTTCAATAAATCAGGCTCATGAGAGTTAGGTCTGAATTTAGTGCCTGGGAACTTGCAGTGGCATGCTACCACGCATGCATGGGTTGACAGAAAAGAAGGCAACAGGCACTAAATTCCTATCAATTACCTGGCAGTAGAAATCAAAGTGACAACAACAATCAAACACCGATGCTGCTGAATTCATTCATACATTTATGTTACTCCACCAGGAAATAATCTCAAGCAGCCTGCACGAGATTTTAGTCTTCAGATTTTCACTTCTAGACCCGACCTCAGGTTGTTACCACCAAATGAGCACTTTCTATTAATGGCAAACCCCTTTAACCTACTAGAAAGTTAGTATTATTAAATAACCTTAGCAGTCATTACCTCTTTGAGACCAACGCAGTGCGTAAAGAAAAAGCTCTAAATCCAGAACTTCAGTAGCTTTAAACCCAGAATCTTAATATTTGATCATTTCTGATTCTGCAAGTTAAAGACTTCCACTCCAAGAAGTTATCAAAGACTATTACTAGCTCCTAAAAATAAAAATCCATTTTAGGTGCAATTTCTGAAAAAGAACTTGAATGGAAAAATTAAGCAGCTACACTGGACAATCATGCAAGGCTTGCAGAGGAAGCTTGAGCCAGCACATCACATGTGTTCACTGCACTGCTGGCAGCTTGTGGAAGTGAGCTGAGGATACTGCATCGGCTCTTACACTCTTCAGTTTATACATTTACAGTATGAAGGCATTACAAAACCATAGTTGAGGAAGTAAAAAGTGTTCAGATCTACAAAAAAATGCCAGATGACACAATGGAAAACAGATTCCTAACTGAAAACCACAGCAGATCTTATGATATCATTCCTGCAAATGAGGAAAATAGTGCAAAATCTGGCCATCAATAGGCATCAGTTTTGAGGATATGGTGCTCAAACTCAAGTTCATAGAATTTAAAGTGCAAGTTCCTGATCTGCTTAGATTGATCCAAAAAATAACCCTGCTGCCAAGTGGGGGAAACCTCCCTTTTCTTACTAACCTGTAATCTTTTATCTCCACTGAGACACAGACCAGCCAATTCAGCTGAAAAATAACTAAGAGAATAAACAACCAGTTCTCAGCCAGATCAGCAGGCTGGTCTGAATTGGCCTCAGGTGAGAACTTCATCATCCCCCTCTCCACAACAACAGCCGCAGGGCTCTCAGACTGCAACCTGTTCCTCTAAGATCCAGCCAGGAACATTGTCAAGATTTCTGGTTCATTATCCACCTTTTTTACAACATCCTTCTCCAGATCAAATACATTTTCTTTTACAGTGCCAGCCGTTTCTGTAGCTGCAAAGAGACAAAACTGACCTACTCAGCTGTGAAGAGCACCAATGCCATTAGCCATTGAGGGCAGTAACACCTCATGAAGAATTTGGCACAGTGAGTAGGTAGCAAACAAAGACAGAACATCCACATAATCTACATGGCAGAGGTAAGAGCAGCAGCAGCATGTACTGAAATTGAGAACGCACCCTTGGAGCCCTGCAGGGCTCACCTCCTGGGTGCTCACGCTTTGTCCCATCCTCGCTGCTGATGCTGTCCATGCTCAAGGGCCACCCAGCATCTTTCTGTTTCCCAGTGCAGCCACATCCCATATCCCAAAAAACTGTACCCTGAATAAAAACATAAGACATGTCAGAACTTTCCTGCGGGCTGCTGCTTGGAAAAATCCAAAGAGACGACAACACGCCCTGAAGATTCGGACAAGTCCTCAGAGCTTCACTCACCTGTTGAGTAATTAGTCAGAAATGTAACAGTCCAAACAAAACACATTTAATGGATGCCTGGAGACTGTTCTGGATTACACCCCTTCCTTGCCACAAGAAAAATATTCTAAAGACTCCAGGTAGATTTTAGAAGATGCGAGTTTCATTCAGTCTTACGTCATGCCTGTGCTCTTACAGACACTCGGTACCTCTATTTAATAGTCCCTCAGAAACTACAGTCATGCAGGCTGTAGAAACGCCCCTGGTTTCAAGAAAGCATCGAAAACAAAACAAGAAGGGGCTGGTTCCACCAGAGAAGTTCTGCATAAAATATCAACTTATTTTTCCTTGCTTGATGTCTGTTGCCTTAGCACAGCTGAACTATGTCTTCATAGCATCCACTGGAGGAAATACGTCTTTAGACAGAAAACAGCAAGCAACGTGAACGGTACACTAGCTCATTTTGAGGACAAAGCACACTATATCCACAATTGCATATGATCTTACAGCACAAATGACATGTATTTACTAGCTCATAGCCACAGCTCCCCTCTTTTATGACAGCTCAAGTATTGTCAAATAATCGTGTACTGAAAGCCTCTCGCTGTGAAATAAAGGGTGTGCGTGGCCCTCGCCTTACCAAGCTTCACCAGACTTGCTGAGAATAAAATCCTGGGACCGCTGGAATGAATGAAGTTTGAGTTTGTTCTGAGCACTGCTGAAGATGTGCCTGGTACAGTGTTCGTATTTCATGTCAATTTTTAAACAATTAACTAGTAAGGAAAACAGAACAAAACTTTGCTCTGGAAACTAGCCTAGGTCTGACTTCAACAGTTAAAACCTTATTAAAGGGCACACGTTATTTCAAAAGCTGTCATTTTTTTTTAACACTAACAGATGCAAACAAATACCCAGGTGTTCTCAGGTGCTGCTTCTTACCTTAATCTGCCGCCAGGCAGGACTTGGTCTCACTTCAGAGTGTTACACTCTCTTCTCTGCCACACAAAGTTGCAGATATACCCCACTCACCCCCAAGTGTTAAAAACCACATCTGATGCTTCTTGTCATGTTTTAGACAGGAGCTGAGGATGTTACCATAAATTCAAATTGCATTAGAAATTGTAGCTTTGCTTTTATGCAATATAGGACAGTGGCCTGCTAATACTACAGATCATTCATCCCTTCATGCAAAGTCTGCTGTGCCTCATCATTTGATTAGGAGAGTTAGACATGAAAAACAGACGGGTATTGTGATTTAGCTCATCTTCTGCAAAATGAAAGCAGCTTCCCACAAGGCTCTGCAGGGATGAAACGGAACAGACGTCAACCTGCAGAGCACCTACAGCCCCGTGGTGAGAAGAGCGGAGCCTCCCGTGCCAGAAAGATGCTTGTTCCAACTTACTCACTCCTAACTCGGAGCATCAGGCTGACGGCAAAGCACCACACTCATTTACTCTTCCTCCAAAGTGCTGAAACTGTGACATTCAAGATAAGGGGCTTGAAATGCAAGAATCTGACTTCAGTTCAATTCAAACACAGTAAACAGGAAAAAAAATAGTGCTGAAAAGCTTTCCCTGAAACTCTGATGGCTATTATAGCTACACTGCAGAAAGCCTGCCAGTAAACCACTTCTAGAATAAGTGCTCTCTGTTCAACTTTGCCCAAAGGTGAAAGTTGCTTTATAAAGCACAGTTCAAATTTATTCACTGTCACAAAGTACACCAAGCACCTGATT
>NW_010187791.1:0-8262 GCF_000695765.1 Mesitornis unicolor | reverse complement strand
AAACAAACAGAATTGGTATAACAAACAAACAAAGACAGAAAGAGAAAAAAAAGACATCGGAGTTGAATCATACCCTGAAGTTTTAGTCTTTAGTACTACCTGCATATATCAGTTTCTGAAATTAGACTTTGTTTGTTTTCCCAAACCTTCTGGTATGTTTTTCCCCGTGACCCAGTTATAGTGCACCAGGAAGTGATCTTTTTAAATGAGGGTCAATGAATGCCTCAGTCAACTATTTTTAGTTAAGGCTTTTATGTTTTTAAAAAAGCAATGTGGAAATCCCACTGTTATCTGAGGCACAGGAACATGAAAATCAGAACAGCTGTTAGCACCTCTGCATGCCCTAAAAGCTTTCAGATATATGCAGAAGTCAGGTTATGACAGAAAAGCTGGTGAAGGCGCTACATCAAATGACAGCATACAGCAAAAGGAGCTCCTTGTTTTACAGATCGTGGATCTTTTGTCATTGCACTTACAAAATGAAGGCAATTCCCAAATCGGCTGGAACTCCTTGCAGCCACTCTCCAGTGGGAGCAAAGGATCTAAAACCTGATGCTTGCCTTTTGGTATACTCTTGCTGTCTTAAGATACTCTGCTCTTAACATGATGCTACCATGGCATTTCTGAAAAAGCTGCAAAGAAATCTGTATGGGTTTCAGTGCAAGACAAGCTACAAAACTGGAAAATATACACTTTGGCTTATCCAAATGATAAGCAGAGAATATCAGAAGATACTTGTTCCAAGGGATGTCACTTGAAAAATTCAGACAGAAAAAGGATGTTGAATTGAGTTTTCATAATAAGTATTGTGCCATCTAAAAGCTTACAGCTGTAGCACCTGTAACGTACACCATTAGGTGTTTGGACATTGCTAAAAGCTGCTGGGCTACAGGGAAAGCAGAAATGTTAAACACTTGTAGCACTTCAAACATTAAATCTAACAAAGTTTCAGTATTATCAAATAGGTCTGCTCAACTGAGATGCTTCCAGAGAGCAGCTAAGAATATTGTAGGTAACAGATCATCACACATCAAAGGGAAGTAACACTTTATCTGCAATGTGTTGGTGGTCATACGTATGGGTTACAAACCAAATTTCCAACATGCGTATTCTAGCTGAGGTTTATTTTCTACAGTAGCAAAACAGATGCCAGGCATACACTCAGTTGAATCAAAACAAGAGATGGAGAGATCACTCATACACATCTGTAATGAGCTAGTATTTGTCTTCATAAAGGCAGGCTGGGTCCTGCTGCCTGCTCACTGCCAAATTCTAAAAATACTAAGTGTTCTAACACTAAAACTACCGAAAAGGAAAAATACTAACTAGACTCACAAGATATCCAAAAACTGTTAAGCATGAGCAGTAATTTCTTCAGCAAATGATCAGCAGACAATCCATTAGGTTTTTCTGGTTAAAATTTAAAGGAAATTACTTTATACAGCAATTTATTTTTGAGGCAGGCACTTTATACGATGGTTCTCATTTCTTAACTGGTTAGCAACAAGTAGGGATTCAGTTTTAAACATGGGGAAAAATGAAAAAAAAAAGTTCAGCTACATGAAATAACAGTGGGTTTCAGTCTCAGTGACTTTGCTCTCTTGGGCTTTAATGCTAACACATGCTTGGGCCACTTTCAGGCTATCCTTCTGCTGTGAAGCTCACAATATGGAGAAGGCATGCCATGCACCAAGCACAACCTTCACCACAGAATAATCACTTCTGAACAGCTGATTTGTGTCTTGTCAGCTTGCCCTATGTTTATTTTGAAAGCGACAGAAAACAGTATGAGAAGCCAGGAAATCCAAGTACAAGCATACTAAGAGAAATGCGACCTGGGAGCCACCCTGTGCCCAGAGGGCAAAGTTGGTGCAGACACACCAGGAGTGGGAACCAGCAGGCCACAGTGCCTACACATGGACAGAGCCACCGCTGGGGCCTTTTGGACTCACAAAGTGAACCATCTCGGCATATATTACTGTGCTGGGCTAAAGCCAGCTGGTTTTGTACTATAGCTTTGCTGTCAGCAACCAAAACCTGACGCAAGTTTACCTGCTAGCGACAAGCATGAGGGGCACGGGCACAACCAGCCACATTTCAGCGGCCCTTCACATCTGCCTCCTAGCTCCTCCACCTCAGATGCAAATCTTTCGGTGCTGAGCAGAGAATAGTGAAAGCTACTCCTCTGTCACTGCCCCAAAGAACAAAAAATTTGCATTTCTGACTGCACTTCACATACAGGCTACCACAAGGCCTATTTTTATAAAATTCGGATGCAGCCGTGACCTTCACAGCAATAAAGACAGAGGCTGTGCTCCCCCGTGAGCAGGCAGCGCTGGTGAAGCGTGGTTCTAGGTCAGCAGCAGGGGGACTTGTCTCATTGAGGACAAGGACGTTAAGGGTCTCAGCCATTCACTACACAACAGTGTTCAGGTTTAAACTTTTCAAATACACTTACAAAAAGGCAGAAAAATTAAAGCGAAGGCTTTTTTAAATCACTATTTTTCACACTAGAGGAAGGCCGAAAGCCCACAGCCTTTTAATGATCAAGAGAAAAGTTTCCCTTTTCCTGAGGATAAGATGAACTATGCTTCAAAACCAGTGTGCTTTAGCTCAACACCCTGGGGTTAGAGACATTTAATGAGCTGTGGTAGACTCACACCAACCTCCAGCACAGGTCTCTCTGTGCACACTCAAAGATGGACATTTACTGGCAACTGTTTTGGGGAAGGCACACTACATTACACACTTCAGTAAGAGCGAACAAAGGATAAGAAGTTCAGTAAAGAAAGAGATCATATGGCCAAGCAAACTAACCTTTACAGCAAGACAAAAGCAAACATACACCTATCATTTTCAAGACAAGACTGAGTGACTGCTTAATATATTGCAGAAGATGCTTTGGTAGGGAGCAAATAACTTTTTATGTGGCTGTTCTGGATTTTCAGCATTCCCTGGTTTTGGATGGCTGCTTTTCCTCTAGTCTTGAGTGTATGGACCACTTTCCTCATCTCCATCTGTCAGCACACACATGTAGTCAGACATCTGCAATGCATTACCCAACTGTAAAGCCATCCATAAATCATCTTGCCTTGCAGCAACCTGAGGCACGCTCGCATTCAAATCCACAACCAAAGGAAGAGCTGTTAGGTAACATCTCCCTTCCCTGCACTGAGCCAGAAGTAAGCACACTGCTACACTGCATGAAATTCACATGTCACGTTTATTGAGTGGCTGGTCTTCTTAGCCCCGAACAGGCTAACCAGCATTGCTCGCTCGCTCTTTCTCCAGAGCACCTTCAGCAAACTTCAACACACATGACAGTGCATTAAAAACAAAAATACTTTTGCCCACTCCAATTCCTTGCCAAAGGCTCTGTGCTCCTGGCAACACCTCCCCAGTCCTGCTTTGGATCATCTGTCTGGGAGGTTTCTTTGCCTCTTTTAGTTTAGTTACTTTTTCAGCGTGTATAGCAGCCCACATAAAGGCAGTCCTTTGATCCCGCCAGCTTGCTCAGTTTTAATCACCCCATAAGTGATCTTTAGAAAGACCCTGGCTCAGCTCTGATATGTCAGGTCTCAGAGATGATAAAAGCTGGTCTCCACCAGTAAAGCCATGAATGACTACTGAAACGCCTTCCTGCTTTGCATTTCATGTCACTTGTTTGTCCTCTCTTTACGCCAGGCTTCTCTCTTGAAGCACGCTAGTACTTCTGTAGAGTGCCCAGCTTCTCTACTGGCAGACAAGCACTGTCTAAAATCAGTTACGTATTAGCCTGAACTTTATACTGCGAGTTGTGAAATGAGAAGGCTTACAAACATGTGCACTGAGCAGATATAATCTCATTAAAGAGAGACTATTAATCAGTCCCTGGCTTTGCAGGGATATACATTTGAAGGTGGACTCGAACCAAAAGAAGAATATGAACTGATCCAGAGAATGATGTATTTTACCTGAAAACAGGCTACTAAAGCAAGAGATACGGCTTGATGGCTTTTCCCTTGAAGGCGTACTGAGACAACAAAATGTTACATGCACTGCTGGAAATTAATTTGTTTCATCATTCAGAAATGCTCACTAGAAACTGGAACAGCAGGGCCAGCTTAGGAAGAACTCTCATTTATTAGATGAGATCTTGCTGATATACAGAAAATTGTTCGGTTTGCCTTAATTCTGCCACCCTTGCCAGGCTGTTCTATCACTAAGAACTTCAGTTGAAGCCTCAGTCAGGGTACTGCCAGCTGTCCCATGCCACAGGAAAAGCAGAAGTCTCGTACAAACGGCTTATGCCCTTGCTGCACTATAAGAAGAAAAAGTTAGTGGAGATTTTAGGGCAATAATATAGAAGATTCTAACCCTTCTCTTCTCAAACAGATTCTGGCTATTTTATATACAGGCCAGAACCTGGAACTTCTGCTTTCAACTCCTCATCCATAGCACACTTCGATAACAAGGAAAACAAGGTTCACAGCAGCAAACTAAAAGCTGCAGGGGAGTCACTTGTCACTCATACTTATCTGGACATCCACAGCTGGTGGCTCATTCAGCAGGGTAAATGTCTGGGCCTTATTACCATGTAAGTTTTGCCCACATCTTAATCAATTATATGGGCTTCATTCAGATAAACTGAGGTAATCCAAGTGAATACTAAGCCTGTCCCTCCGTAAGAAGGTGACAATCTCTAAAAATTTATTTCAGACTGACAATGCTACTATTTCTAAAATGAAATAATATAACTGCTAATACCACCACACTTAGCCACCAGACAGCATTAGCCACTTCTAACTGGTGTTAGAAGCTGTGCTGGAAAGGTTGTGGTAAGAGGTGCAAAGTCCAATAATAGCTGGTCACCAGCAGCATCCCTCAGGGATCAATACCAGGGCCAACACTGTTTAATGTCTTTACTAATGACAGGGGAAAAAGAACCTCAGCAACGCTGGTGGCCTCCGTAAACATGAGGCAGGGGTGGCCACGGTGGAAGGCAGGGCTGCAGTTGAGAGAGAGGAGGAGAAACGGGCTGACGGGAACCTTGTGAAGTGAACAATGGCAAGGGCAGACCCACTGCCTGAGATGCAATGGCCCCACGCATCAGCAAAGGCTGGGGCTGAGCAGAAAACAGCTCTGCAGAAAAGGATGCTTGGGCTCTGGTGGGAAAGCAGCTGGTGGTGAGCCAGCAGTGTGGCCTTGAAGCTGAGGCAGCCAACTGCACCCTGGGCTGCAGAGGCAGGGCCAGGGCAGATCTCCTCCTCCACGCGCCCGTGAGAACGTGCCTGCTGCAGCTTTCTTTCCCCAGATTCAAGGCCAGCAGAGCCCACTCGAGGTGTTCAGGGGCCTGGAGCACATAACGTGCAGAGCGGCTGAGCGAAGCAGGCTGGCTGAGCTGCAGGGGGATACTGCTGCTGTTTCCAGCTTCCTAAAGGCAGAGACCAGAGAAGACAGAGCCAGACACTTCTTGAAGTGTGACAGTGAGAAGCATCACACATCTGTTGCAACGTGGGAAATTCTGACTAGAAAAGATGAAAAAAAAATTTCCTACTGAAGGCAGTCAACCACTGAACCAGGTGCCCAGCAAGGCTGTCAAATCCCTGTCCCTGCTTGCAACATTTAGCCAGGTATGGCCCTCAGCAACTGGATCTGGTTGGCTCCGCTTGAGTTGTAGGGCATGTGGCATTGCTCTGGGACTCTATTTGGGTCACTGCATCTGAACCAGCAGCAGCTGCAGCTTATTCCAGACACAAGTCTTGACTTACACAGCTGTCTTCTAGTAGATAAGGTGCTTCAAAATTCAAACTGGCTACTGTGCAAGCAACAAGAACTTGCACAATGGATCAATACTTGGATGTCAAAGGAGGAGTCTAAAGTACTATGGGAAAACCTGATGCAACAATATTTTCCTATAAAACAAGAGTTAATTAGAACAGCAGAGAAGCTGAAATGCCAGACACTGCAGAGAAACACAAGAAACTGCTCAGCCAAAGAGCTTACGAGACAAATGTGGACAAAAGCCTCACTGAAAATGCACAAAGTAAAAACAGGTGGAGAGAAGGACTGAATGGCTAAGTGTACTGGTAAAAAGACAGGTTTTTATGATAAATATCAACTTAACGAAGAGTGTTCTGAAAAATTAAAGCAAAGGGATGCTCTGCAGAAAAATTTTACGCTTATGTCCTGTTACTAAGTACTTAGGTCTTGGTATTAGAAGTATGGCTCAAATATTTCGGAATATTGTGGTTCTACCCATGAATTGAGAAATCAGCTATGAAGCTTCCCATTGCCAATGAATCATAGAATATCTCAAGCTGGAAAGGACCCATAAGGATCATTGAGTCCAACTCCCTGCTCCTCACAGGACTATCTAAAACTAAACCATATGACCAAGAGTGCCATTCAGATGCTCCTTGAGCTCTGACTCCCTGGTACCCTGACCACGTCCCTGGAGACCCCGTTTCAGCGACCGACCACACTCTCAGTGAAGAACCTTTTCCTAATATCCAACCTGAACTTCCCCTGATGCAGCTTCACTCCATTTCCTATTGCTGGTCACAAGGGAGAGGTGACCAGCGCTCCCCTCCGCTGCTCCCGTGAGGAAGCTGTAGGCTGTGGTGAGGTCACCCCTCAGCCTCCTCCAGGCTGAACAAACCAAGTGACCTCAGCTGCTCCTTGTAAGTCTTGCCCTAGAGGGTTTTCACCATCTTGGTTGCCCTCCTCTGAATACACCCCAACAGCCTGATGTCCTTCTTATACTGAGGCACCCAAAACTGCACAGAGTCCTTGACGGGGGGCCACACCAGTGCAGTATAGAGCAGGACAATGATAATTCCCTCCTACTGCTGGACAATGGAGATTATCTGTTGGTTTTGCTGTTAACTGTTGAACTGTGGTTACATTTTGGCATTTAAAACAACATTCAAGTTCACTCTAGAAAATGCCTGCTCTTCCCAGTCCACAAAATACAAGTAAATGGAAAAAAAATGACATTCAGAGGTGCTCTGCAGGGACGGCAAAACCCACAAATTTAAGTAAGATTTTTCTCAAGAGTCAGAGAGATGACAGTAACAGACGCTGAAATACATCTTGTTACAAAAAAACCCCTCACTGGACAATGAGCAGAACTACATCTCAGGTGCTGTGGTATCTGGCTCCTCATATTCCAAATAACACCATATTTATAATTTTCTTACTGGAAACTGATGGATTAATTTTGATGGTGCAGGCAGGAGATCTTATTCCACAGATATTATTTTATCACCCCAGCTACAGCGCTTGAACACGTGAATACATGGAACATGGGAATGCCCCGGTTTAGAAAGCACTGGTAACTGTAACAGAACATCTTACTGTGCAGCAGCAGTACAGTGGAAACGTCTACCTGGATCATCAGTTAACTGACATCATAAAAACCCAACTCTTAAAATCAGTGCTGAATTTAGCTAAACACATTTCAAGTCATTTTAGGTAATGAGATTTTTTCAAGTCACAGCTGCTTTTCATGCAATAATCAAAATCAACACTTGACCCAAATTTGATAACATACAATTAATATACACACACAGATGCTTCCAGACCATTATCATACACTCTCACCACTTCCCCATTACATAAAGTGGGTAAAGGAAATGAGATAGCACTGAAAGTGCTGTCATTAATTAATTTATGATTAACTAGGGTGAGAGAGTGCCTGGATCCACGCAGAGAGTTGAAGTGCCAGAGACCATTGCAACATCAGGGGTTTCCAGCAGAGAAAGCCAGTTCCACCTGTCTGAGGACCCTAATGTTTTCTCACAGGAGACCCCACCAAAAATTCTCACAAGAGGAAGACTGAGTAAAGAGACACTCATCTCTCCGCACTCTTGGTTTTGATGAAATTTTTGGAGGCCACACTACTTGCTACAGCAAGTAAGTCTTCCACTCCAGAGAGAAACCAATCCAGTGGTTCTGCTTAAGAGCAAACTAGATCTGACAAAAAAGTGGATTTCTGGTGCCATTCCCCTTGCAACAAAGAGGGAGCAAAGCAAGTAAGAAAAAGCCCAAGCATGACACACATATCACCTCTTTCAGTCACTCAGTGAATGCAACGCACAGCCCGGTACCAAAACAAGACTTTGACTAAACCCACAAGGTTACTGCAGAGCAGGGCACACGTGTGCTCCCGCACCAAGCGGACACCCACCCCGCTGCTTCTCTTCCTTACTTCCAGAAGCACGGAAAAGCAGCCGGGGCGGGGGCGGTGGGGATGCGAAAAATCGCACACTCATTCACAAC
>NW_010187790.1:0-454 GCF_000695765.1 Mesitornis unicolor | reverse complement strand
GACTTAGGGGGACACCCCAATAATGTGGTGACTTTGGGGGTGCTGCTGCTGGACAACTACGTGGACAGGATCCAGGTGTGGCATTTGGGGACACTTGGGGACATTGGGGGACATGGGGACACAAGAACATGGGAGGACATGGGGGGACACAGGAGACCACACAAGGGGACACCCCAAGAAGGTGACAAGTTTGGGGGTGCTGCTGCTGGACAATGACACTGACAGGATCCAGGTGTGGCATTTGGGGACACTTGGGGACATTGGGGGACATGGGGACACAGGAGACCACATAAGGGGACACCCCAAGAAGGTGATGACTTTGGGGGTGCTGCTGCTGGACAATGACACTGACAGGATCCAGGTGTGGCATCTGGGGACATTTGGGGACATTGGGGGACATGGGGACATGGAGGGGAGATGGGAACTTAGGGGGACACCCCAATAATGTGGTGAG
>NW_010187789.1:0-3182 GCF_000695765.1 Mesitornis unicolor | reverse complement strand
TTTTGGGGGGGTCCAGGGGGGTTTGGGGGTGCCACTTGAGCCTCACCTCGGTCTCCACCTTCTTCCTCTCCTCCAAATCCAAGCGATCTTGGTCAGCTTTTTGATCCCGGTTGAATTTCTCCAGCTCCTGGGCCAGGGTGGCGGCGCGTTTGCTGGCCTCCTCCTTCAGCCGGTGGTATTTCTTCACCTAAAAACACCCCAGAATGAGGGAAAACACCACAAAATATGAGAAAAAACACCTCAAAAGTGAGGGAAACAACAAGAAAAGTGAGGGAAACAACAAGAAAAGTGAGGGAAAACCGCCCAAAAAAATGAGAGAAAACCACCCAAAAAAATGAGGGAAAACCGCCCAAAAAAGTGAGGGAAAACCGCCCAAAAAAGTGAGGGAAAACCGCCCAAAAAAGTGAGGGAAAACCGCCCAAAAAAATGAGGGAAAACATCAAAATATTGAGGAAAAACACCCCAAAAATGAGGGAAAACTCCCCAAAAAATGAAGGGAAAACTCTCCCAAAAATAGAGGGAAAACCTCCCCCAAAAGAGGAAGGAAACCTCCTCAAAAATTGAGGAGAAACACGGCAAAAAAATGAGAAAAACACCCAAAAAATTAGGGAAAACCTCCCCCAAAAAAGGAGGGGAAAACCTCTCCCAAAAATGGAGGGAAACACACTGCAAAAAATGAGGGAAACACCCAAAAATGAGGAAAACTCTGCAAAATTTGAGGAAAAACCCCCCAAAATACACGAAAAACTCCTCAAAAATGAGGAAGATGCTGCAAAAAATGAGGGAAAACCCCCCAAAATAGGAAAAAAACCCACCCAAAAATGAGGAAAAACTCCCCAAAAATGAGGGAAAAAAAACCCAAAAAATGAGGAAAAAACCCCAAAAGTGAGGAAATCCCTCCCCCCAAAAAAGAGGCGAAACATCCCCAGAATATGAGGGGAAAAAACCCCCCGAAATGAGGGAAACTCCGCAAAAAATGAGGGAAAACTCCCAAAAAATGAGGGAAACCTCTTAAAAAATGAGGGAAACTGCGAAAAATGAGGGAAAACTGCCCCAAAATGAGGGAAACTCCCCCAGAAATGAGGAAAACTCCTCCAAAAATGAGGGAAAACTCCTCCAAACTGAGGGAAAACTCCCCCAAAATGAGGGAAAACTCCCCAAAAATGAGGGAAAACTCCACAAAAAATGAGGGAAAACTCCCCCAAAATGAGGGAAAACTCCACAAAAAATGAGGGAAAACTGCCTCAAAATGAGGGAAAACTCCCCCCAAATGAGGAAAACCCCTCAAAATCCCCCCTGGGAGGGTAAACTTGGGGTCCCACCTGGTTCTCCTCCAAGGTCAGGTCGCGGCCTTGGCTCTGACTTTCCTCCTCCATCCGCTCCTCGAATTCTTGCCGGGCCTTTTCCACCGAGAGCATCTCCTTCTCCAGCTCGTCCATGTCCCCCTTGCGTTTCTTGTACTGCTTCTGCGCGTTCTGGAGGGATTTTTTGGCCGCCTCCAGTTTCTTGATCTTGTGGGAGGTGTTTTCCTTCGCCTTGATGTACTGAGGCCGCTTCTGGTTCAGCTCCGAGTCCTTTTCTCTGGTAAAATCGCACAAAATAACCAAAATTAATCCGAAATCACCCCAAATTCACAAAAAATAACCCAAAAGTACCCCAAAGTACCCCGAAGTAACCCAAAAATAACACATAGTAACCCCAAAATTACCCAAAATACTCAAAAATAACCCCAAAGAACCCAAATATCACCCCAAAACAACAAAAATAACCCCAAAATAACCCCAAATAACCAAAATTAACCCAAAAAGCTCAAAAATAACCCCAGAAATACCCCAAAATAACCCCAAAATAAACCAATAACCAAAAAGAACCCAATATAAGCAAAATAACTCAGCAGTAACCCAACACACTCCAAAATCGGCCAAAAATCAGCCAAAAATCGGCCAAAATCAGAGAAAAGTCACCCAAAATCCTCCAAAAATCACCCAAAAATCCCCCAAAAATAGCCAAAAAAACCCCAAAACAACCCAAAACAACCCCAAATATTCAAAAAATAACCCAGAATATTCCAAAAGCACCCCCAAATTTCCACCAAAAAATCCCCAAAAATCTCCAAAATCACCCACAACACTCCAAAATCCTCTAAAATTCTCCAAAAATAAGCAAAAAACCCCCCAAAACAACCCCAAATGCCCCAAAATAACCCAAAAATAACCCAAAATATTCCAAGAATAACCCAAAAATAACCCTAAATATTCCAAAAGCACCCCCAAATTTCCACCAAAAAATCCCCAAAAATCTCCAAAATCACCCACAACACTCCAAAATCCTCTAAAATTCTCCCAAAATAAGCAAAAAAACCCCGAAACAACCCAAAACAACCCCAAATATTCTAAAATATTCCAAAAATAACCCCAAATATTCCAAAAATAACCCAAAAATAACCCTAAATATTCCAAAAGCACCCCCAAATCCTGCAAATTTCCACAAAAAATCCCCCAAAAATCCCAAAAAATCTCCAAAATCACCCACAACGCTCCAAAATCCTCTAAAATTCTCCCAAAATAAGCAAAAAAACCCCAAAACAACCCCAAATATTCCAAAATATTCCAAAAATAACCCCAAATCACCTGAAAATCTTTCCAAAACCACCCAAAAATCCCCCAAACCCCCCAGACCGCGGGGGCGCAGGCCCCCCCAGGCGACCTCCAGGCCCCGTTTCGGGGCGCCCTCACTTGATCTCCTTCTCGATCTGCTGCTGCTCCCTCATCATCTTGCCCAGCTCCTTCTTGCGGTCCCGCAGCTCGTCCTCCACGCGGTCCATGCGCCTCTTGTCCTTGTCGATCTCGCGGTTCTTCAGGCCCAGCTCCTTGTTCAGCTTCTCGATCTCGGCCTCGTTGTGGTACAGCTTGAAGAGCTGCAGCTGCACCTGCGCCCGCACCACCTCGTCCTTCAGCCGCTGGTAGCGGTCGGCCTGGGCGGGGAGAAGAGGCGGGAGAGGGGAGAACGGCGGGAAACGGGGGAAGAGGCGGGAAGAAAGGGCGGGAAACGGGGGCAAGAGGCGGGAAGAAAGGGCAGGAAAGGGGGGAAAAAAGGAGGGCGGGAAAGGGGGAAGAAAAGAGGCGGGAAAGAAAGGGGGAAAAGGGGCGGGGAAGAAGGGGGAAAAGGGGCGGGGAAATGAG
>NW_010187788.1:15570-32561 GCF_000695765.1 Mesitornis unicolor | reverse complement strand
GAGCAGGGAAGGGCTGCACGCGTTAGGGTACCCCAGCTATCTCCAAGTGGAGAGGTAACCCCTGCCCTGCCAGCGAAGCTACCGAAATAGGGACTAAAGGACGCTTGGTGTGCCGTGCTAGGTGCCTCCTTGAGGTGCCCTTATCTCATAGGGAGCTCATTACGGGCGTTTATCGGAAGACAGGTGCCTTGTCCTTCCTTGGCATAGGGGCTCGCCGAGTAGTGGTCTTTGAAGGGGAAGTGCCATTCAGCTCCAAGTTCGAGTGCTTTGTCTTTATGTGCAGGGCTGCAAGAGCGCATTTACATCTTTGTGAGTGTTTCCACTGTTGCTCCTCCTTGTTCTCTGTCTTTTGTTTTGTTGGGCTTTGCTTTCTTTCTGTCATGTTTTTTGGAACTTCTGACTTTGCATGTTTTACAGTCTGTGCTCTGTGGTGGGACTGGCTGCTGCTTCCTGAACACTTGGCGAGTTCTGTCAAGGTTTCTATTCATCTCGCCTATTCCAGCAATTACTTGCATGTGACCCCTGTCTTTTCATCCTGTAAAAATATTGTCCTGTTTCTGTTCTTTGCTCCAGTCATGTGTTCACTTCTTTGTACCATCACATGTATTAAGAGTTCTAGATGTGGGCTCTTCTGTTGTAGTTTTGGTTTTCATAAAATTTATCTCCTTTCTGTGTTTTGAAATCCAGTCTTGAAAAGAGAAAGAAAAGTTCAGAAATGTGATGTGAAAATTCAGAAATGCAAGATCTTATTTATGAATTTGAAAAGAAGCATAAGTGCAGCCATTACCTAATTCTAAATATACAGACAAGATGATAAGCTACACAATATTTATTGAATACATTTTTTCTTTAGCCTTTCAAGCTTTCTGATTCTGTCTAACTTTGTAAATGGATGTACATCTAGGAAAGGTTTGCTGACAAATCTGGACTTCTAGCATGTAATAGTGTTTACTGTTGTAATTATACCATAGGATTTCTTGCCAGAGACTGCTAAAAATTGTTTCTTTAGCAACGTTAGGATATTTTTTTTTAAATCCGAAGAAAAACCCCATCAATTTGAGCAAAATAAGTTATGATTATTATCATTATGCTTAACTTTTTTTAGTAGCTATAGAGAACTTTTCCTAGTGTACTATGTTTAACCATAAGAAGAAAAATCTCATCTTTTAACCAGTGGTCTGAAGTGTAGACCAGAGCTGTAATGCGAACATGCCATTAAAATGTTAGACTTCTCCTGTCTTGTTCAGACAAGGCTTAAGATGTCTTAATGAGACAGTGCTTCCAGCAAACCACAGTGGTTAATGCTTCAGAGTGGAGATTAGAGCCGTGGGTCTGGCACTAATGGGGCAGCTAATGGTGAACGCGGAGAACTTCTTGGGATCTGCCCTGAGAGTATGTAAGAAAATCTTAGAACTTGATTAATTTTAGTATCTCGTCTCTTGCTTCCTTATCCTTGCCTTTTCTGTATGTCTGACACCTGAAGGTACAGGACTGTTTATGTATCAAGTGGAACAAACATGCACCAGTGTTATTCAGACTTGTTATTGCAACACAGTGTGTTTCCATAATGGGACTGTGGTCAGAATATGAGCCTCTCTATAGAACAAGATGAAACTGATTGAAGGGACTACCTTTAATTATGTTACTGTTAAAATAGTATAAAGCTAGTTTAGTATCATATGTGTTACTCTTGCAAAATGTATCAGTTTGGATGATAGCATTCATATCTTCTTTGACACATTTTTATCATTCAAGTGTGGCAACCTTAGGCCTTGTCCAAATGAATTTGAAAGAAGTTACTGAGCTTGGTAGTTAGACGCTGTATGTGTGAGCGCTGGTCTCTTCGAGTGGGGGTTCAATGAGAAGAGAGCTGTTTCAAGAGCTGTTGCAAGAAAAAAAACCTTGATTAGTTATAATTGTAAGTTTAGAGACTCTATTGGGAGTAAGTTGTGACAATAACATGCTTTCACAGTGGAAAACTTGATTAAAATTATTTTTGAAGAAGAAATCAACTCAGAAAACCCTGTTACGTTCAGCAAATACTTCAATTAAAGTAGCTTATTAGCTAATCATAAAATGGCTAATAACAAAGAAGCTTATCAGCTTCAGTTGCAAATGGCTTATTTTCATATGGAGAGTATTGATAAACTGAAAGGAAACTTCTTAAAACTACCAGTTTCTTGGTTTTCAACCTATATATTTTTGTACAGCCTCATCACTGTGCTAACAGAAGGCTTTCTAGTGGCACAGTAGCAATAATTAACAAATTGTAAGGTTCAAAAATTATTTTTTTCCTTTTCCTTGAGCATACAGCATAATGTGGTTTGGTTTTGATTTTATTTTTAATTTAATATATTTTTCCTGCAGTTATCTTTTATGTCAGAAAAACCATGGTTGAAGAGTTTCCTCAAGGTAGTGAATGACACTTCTTATGATTTTAGATTCAGGAATGAATGCACGGAAACTGAAAACTGACCTCTGAGAAAGTTGTCATCTGCATAAACAACTTCAGTCCCTGTGACAGAAAGTTCTTCTGTAGGTGCTCTTCATCTGGAGAGTTAATGTGCAGAGCAGCTCAATATGGATGTTGCATTTTGTTTGGTGACAGTATAATGCACAACCCTGATTTTGCTTTCACTGACAAAAATATGTAGTAGTTGCAGCTGAGCTATATGATGTGATGTTTCTTGTGTAGAGATAGTTGGGGTTTGAATATGGAATAAGAACCACTGATCCAAAGTGACCTTTTTCCATAAAAATAAGTGTATCGTGTCAAGTACTTTGACAGGGAAATCTTAGAACCTTTTCCATCTCTCTTGGTGGCTGACTCTGTGAAATGCAATTTATTGATTGTCCCCAACAGTCCCAATAACAGTTTTAAAATTGAACATAGTTTATTGCAGAAATATTGGACAAATAGTCTAACTTTCTGATCCAATGGGTTGTAGTTGTTCATCCTTAAGAATGAACTGTTGTTCGTTTTAAAGCTCTTCTTCATGTTGCCAACTTATACTGAGGTTTTCCTGTGTTTTATGCTTTTTAGTTGCTTCTCTTTGGAAGCCATATTATTATTTGTGAGTGGTTCATGCAAGCAAGTGGTAACGTTCTAGCAAACCTCAAAGAATGTCCTGTGCTACAGAAAGGCATTTCAAAACATCAAGAGTAATTTTTATTACTTTATTACCATTCTAATAGTGGGTAATGAACAGTTTGCTTTCAGGTAGCTTTCTCTACAAAAGGACACAAAAATAATTTTTAAATGGTGTGTAAGATCTTTAGCACCTTGTTTTACAGATGTGATTTTTTTTAGGGGACTTTTTCTTGTAGGCTTCCTTATGTAAATGCTTTAAAAAAAATCCTTGAAGAGTATAAATACTTTGCAGTTGTAGTCTCAAATTACTTGTTGCAGATTCAGCTGGTTTACTTAAAAGGTTGCTCAGATGTGGGTAAATGAGTAGGAAAACTTGCACGGCTTTAGTGGACCAAATTTTTCAGCCTGTTGTTGAATGGACCTTAGCAAGGGAGACTGTTAACTTTCCAGTGTGTTTACTTATGTTGTTATTGAATTGTAGTACAAATTACATTGAAGATCGTTTGTCTTCTTGTTGTTGTTGGTTTGTTGTGTTTTTTTTTAGGGCATACAGGACATACTGCTGATTTGAATATATTTTTAGATGATCCGGAATTTGCAGAAATCATTCTGAGAGCAGAACAAGCTATAGAGTGTGGAGTTTTTCCAGAAAGAATCTCTCAAGGGTCCAGTGGAAGTTACTTTGCCAAGGATCCAAAAGGGGTGAGCATGTTACTGCAAAGTCAGAGACACTATCAGCAATGGGTTTAAAAATGGACATTTTAAAATTCTATTTAAATGGAAATTAATTTTAAAAGTTGTTTAATGTTAATATGGTATGCCAAAATCTGTTGGAAAATTCAGTGCAATTAATATTTAGATGTCTAATTTTGTCTTGCAGCATAAGCTAAGTCAAAATAATTACAAGTTCTCTGTTGCAGTTTTACTGTGTTTTGAATGTTCTACACCAAATAAATATGGAGAAAATAAAAGGGCCTCTTTAACATCTGAAAATAATTCAGGAGTTCCTTTGTGCATAATCTAACATTTTGTTCTTTGTATGTTTTGATTGATTTTTGACACGACTGTGCTTCTGATTTGGGTACTGTTTAGCTTTCTTTAGCCAAGCCTCCTATATTTTTATCTATCTTCTTTTTAGGTAGTCTTTTATTTAGGTCATGTCTCCTTCCTCCTATATGATTGGTAAATGGGCAAGAAGAGTGGTATAAACAAATCTACCTTTTTCACTTGTATTTGTCTTCTGAATCTTAACTTGAAGGTTTGGTTTCCCCTCCCTTAGTGGTAAACGGTACCTTGAATCGTGATCATCAAAGAGGTCTCCTAAGGTTACTTTGAGACAGAAAAGTAACAGTCACCTGAGTATCTTGCTTGCAAAGTAACATTCTGTTAGCCTTATTTAGTTAGAGAAAATGATGTTTCAGACATACTTTCACATTGTTTTCTTTAAATCAGAAAAACTTGGACTGCTTACCAACCTTTTCCAAAAAAGAAGACTCCCAATCCCTACACCTTTGTTAATTTGTCATATCAGATTTTATTTTAAGCACAGTTAGCAGCCTTCTGGCCTTATGTAGATGTAGGTGTTCATTAATCCTGAGGATCACAGTTGTGTTGGACATGGAAGTTGTAACACTTTAAGTGCCTAGGTTTTCAGAAGATACTCAAGGCTGTTATCCTTCCCTGCATCCCCAAAATGGTCATTTCCCAGTTGTTTGGGGAGTTTTTTTGCTTTGATTTCATTTGGGTTTGTGGTTTTTGGGTTTTTTTTTGTTTGTTTTTGTTGTTGTTTAGCTTTATATTATTGGTCGTTACAGAATATGTTCCTGTTTTGCCACTTAATTTTCATAGAGGTTTGGTTTAATGTCATTTTTCTGGTGATATTTTTTACGGTTTATTGAATGAGTGATTTTTAGAATACCTGGCTTAATAGAAAGAAATAAAACTTACTTCTAAGACTGAAAGAGGCAGAACTACCCCTTCAAAAATCTTCTCAGAACTGCACAATGCAGTTCATACTCCTGTGTTGCAGGAACATCTTTTAATAACGACCTTCTTCCTTTTGGTGGAGGAGAGCCAAAGTAGGTTGGGAAGGAGGATGTCTCTCTTTTTGAAACTGGAAGGAAAAAAAATATTCTCTACCTGCTTTGTAGGATACTTGCTGTCACATACAGTGCTGTTAATATGAAAACCTGTTCAGTTTCATCAGACTTTTAAAATTTCAGGTCACTTCCCTACTTCAGTAGTTTAATTCTTTGTAGGTTTTCAGGTCGTATGCTTATCTATACATATTCTGACTTCATACTGGTTTTGAAGAGATACTTTAAATTAGGATTATATCTTATTTAATATACAATAGGAAAAATCTGCGTATGTAAAAAAATATTGGTTTAAATCAATACTTTTTAAGAAAAATTTAATGCATGATGTGTCTAAAAGAGTATTCTACAGTGTTAGGCTAAAACTGCCTTGAAACTGTTTAAGTTGGGTTTTTTTTGGGGGGGGAGGGTTGAGTTTCTTAATGCTGTGCAATTGATATCTTTTTATTCTTAGAAAGTTAGTTAGGAGAGTGATTACTAGGAAAAAATCACACTTGTTCTGGATTTCCATATGTGCAAATCTGTGTTGTCTGAAGCCTCTTTAGACTGATTTTGCAGTTTTTTGGTGACTAGCAAATGCCTGAGAGACGCACTGTGCCCTGTGACTAGTGACAGAGTATTTGCCCATAATTTTTGTAACCGTAGTATTTTGGATGGAGCACCTTATTTCCTTGTTTCTTATGTGGTGATTTTCTTGTTGGTTTTACTTCTGTTTTGCAGTGAAGTGTTGTTTTTGTTCCTAGTAGTGACTTGCCCTCCCCCTTCAGAGATCATTGATTTGATTGTAAATATTTAGGAGAAACGAAGACTAAAAACACCACAATTTTTTATGTGGGCCAGAAAAATTTCATTGCAAAATATGAAAGTATTTGCCAACATGGGTCTGTAAGAATAATGATACTGAGTTCCTAGCTGACTTTCAATTTTGCTTTAATTATCTGCACCAAATTTAGAGCTTATCTGAATTTGTTATCCATATTAAGTCTCATAAAACTTGATTTTGTCAATAGTACAACTCCCATTTGTAGCGCGGATTTCACATCCTGCTTGACAGAGAATTGCATCATTCTGCTTCAGACCAGTTTTGTGACTTGCTTTCTCCTGTTCTTGACTAATCTCCTTTTATGCTGGGGAAGAGCTTATTAAAGGCTTGCAAAGCCTTCTTACTGGTCAGCTTCTGAAGTGTTTAACCACACTAATAGCAAAATGCAGGTAAAATAATGATGACCTGTTTCCATTCGATCATCTTATTTGCCAATTTGGGTCTATCAGAAAGACAAAACTAAAATTGCCTAATTAAAATTATTAACTCTTTGCATTTATTGGCATAGTTGTGTGCTGATACGAAGCAGTTCAGTACTTAAGCAGCATTATTGCTGAAGCGTTGCATATTTCTGCATTTATTGCTCATTGTGTAACCAACAAAATAAAAGACATAGTGTCTGTTACAAACTGTTCTGTAATATGTTTTTCACAGTTTAGCAATTGACTAATTGGTAATGTCAATGGAGTCAGTCTAGAAATTAGGTTTGACTTGCAAAATTAAGACTGGTCTCGATAAGTTGTCTATGTAGTGAGCCTTCTGGTTCTGCTCTGGTCCTCAACAGCAGTGGCTTTGCAGGAGTTAACAAGGTTCTAACTTCAGTGAGACCTTGAAAACCATATCTAGATTTGATAGTATAGCACAGTACAGTCCACGCAGGGGATGGAATGAACTAAGCTCCTTTTTAAAACGGGTAGTCTGTAGGAAGTATGATCCAAAGGGCAATTCAGAAAAGAGGCAATTAATGGCTTGGCATATACTACCAGATACACCGCTACATTTCTGGGAAATGAAAAGCTGCTAGCTTTGTTTTGAGTAGGTAGATACCTGTGATTCAACACAAAAAAAAATTAAATAACTTTTAACAATTCTAAACCTAACTTTTGACTATACTAATATACCAAGTAAATTCAGTTTCCATAGCGTTGTGATTAAAAAAAAAAAGTGTTCAGAGAACATCTTGGCCTTTCACATTGCATAGAATATTGTAAGCGTAATCTTTTGTGTAGGTATAAATTGAATTGTGTCTGTGCAGTTGCGTAGAACTTGCTCATGATTTTGAATGTAACCTTAGAATCACAGTAAATGTTAGCTAGTTTTGATTTTCTCTAATGAAGACCTTATTTTGAATTTGTACGTTTTCTAGGCAGACATTTGATGAGAAATTTATTTGGAATGCCATTTTTTTAGTTTATTTCATCATCTAAAAAAGAGCAACTGTAAAATACAGTGTATAGTATCTAACCAGTACTTTCAAATAACTCAAAGCATTCATACTTCAATTTCATATTATTTATCCTAGAAAATTATTGGAGTGTTCAAACCAAAATCTGAAGAGCCTTATGGACATCTAAATCCAAAATGGACCAAATATTTTCATAAAGTTTGTTGTCCTTGCTGCTTTGGCAGAGGCTGCCTCGTTCCAAATCAGGGATACCTCTCTGAAGCTGGTGCCTATCTTGTGGATGACAAGCTGGGGCTAGGAGTTGTACCTAAAACTAAGGTAAAAGTTAAAATACGTGAATTATTGAATGGAAAAAAAAAATCCCATAACCCAAAAAAACCAGATTGGTCAGTCTCTGGACTGTAGTTTTGGCGACATCCTTCTGTATCCTGCATTATCTCCAAGTTGCTTTTAAGCCCTTTCAACTCAAAAGGCACAATGGTTTGGTGTAGGAATACTGACTGAATTTTATTTTCAAGGAAAAGTTTGTGATCTGAATTGAATCTCTTCTTTAGAACCACTACCGTTTCTAGCATTTTCTGACACTTTTTTGTGCCATATGTTTTAGTGAGATGCATCACAATAGCAAAAAGCAGCTTCCTTCTTGCTTTTTTGACAACTAGGCATAAAATTTTCTGTAAATTTTATAATTGAAATAGTGAGGAGTTCTTAGCTATGTTTTTAACTTTCGTATTTTAAGGTTGTCTGGCTTGTCAGTGAGACCTTTAACTACAGTGCAATAGATCGTGCAAAGTCAAGAGGAAAAAAATATGCTTTAGAGAAAGTGCCAAAAGTTGCTAAAAAATTTAATCGAATTGGACTACCTCCTAAGGTAAGATAAAAAATAAGTTATTTGTGCATTTCCTAATAAGCCTTATTGTATCCCCAAAATATCAGTGTTGTGTTCTACTCCTAAACTTTTAAAACACTGGTTATGTACGTTTGTGTCAGTTCCCAGCAATTTTGATCCATGTGACGTGTTATGCAAGCTTGTATCAGCATGGTTACTCCACATGCTATCTGTATAACCACGTCTCTGCATGTATGCATCTATCTGCATTTTACCACTTGAATATAAGTCTTCTTTTGAATTTTAATCTTGAGCACCTTTTCCATTGCCTACAAATATGGAGCCTGTGCCATCTGTAGTTTTCTTCCTTGGACTCTTTTGGGAAATATATTCCAGCCATTTTCATGCAAGAAGTATCTGTCTTGGAAAAAATCTTTAATGCTGCTATTCTCATCAATGAAACATATGAACTTTTCAGAGAGGAAGATTTTTCTCTTGTATTTTTTGGTGAGTTTCCTATGAACTATTGAACTGAGTCTCCAGTGAAAAAGAGAATGGATGTTATTTCTTTCTTTTAGTTTCAAATATTGCTCCTGAATGTTCATTTATGTTGAGCTGTCTGGCTACATTTTATTCCTGGTAAACTCAGTGAGTGCTTAAACAAATATTTAAAAAATGAAACCAAAACCAAAAAACCCAGAAAAAAAACCCTTGTGATTGGAGTCTTACTTTTTTTTAGAACTTAAGAATGAAAGAGAAGCCACTTAGTAATTTTTTGTTTTGTTTTGTCGTACTTCCTGTGTTTTGAACTTTGGAAGTATGTAATCAGTTTTTCTGTTAATGTTAAGATTAGTTGTATGGCATACCCAAGTGCATTTTCCAAATGTTGTTTCTTAATGTTTCAGGTTGGCTCCTTCCAGCTGTTTGTTGAAGGATATAAGGAAGCTGACTACTGGCTCAGGAAGTTTGAGACTGATCCTTTACCTGAGAACACAAGGAAAGAATTTCAGTCACAGTTTGAAAGATTGGTTATCTTGGATTATGTAATCAGAAATACAGGTATTTGTTGTTGTCTCTCAGTATCTGTCTACTTTTGTGAAGCAGAAATGGTAATCGATGCTGACTGAAAGCTGCTGCTGAAGGTTTTTAATGCATTTCAGATGTTTTCTCACAGTTGAAGGCCAGGATGTTGCATTTTAGACTTTAAAATATTTACTTTCGATTCAAGCATTAAAAATTACAGTATGACAAATCCAAACAACCCTTTTTGACTGTTACTTGATATTTTTAAGCAATGTAAGAATTAAAAAACAAAACAAAACAAAACAAACTTTTGTTATCCTTTAGTTCTGTCAGTAAGCTATTAACTGTCTGTTTCACCTGGTGAAGGTAAGTGGTGTGGTTTCAGGAATCATGAGAAAAACCATGACTACCATTCCCTTTATGCTAAGTTGGAGCTGATAACAGCACAATTTCACATCCGTGCAAAATAGTTCATATTCATTTTGACTAGACACTGAAGTCTGGCTGAGACATATGTCTTAGTACTCCTGCATTCTTGCTTCTTAAACTCGGAAGCTGGGATTCTTCTGTTGACTATGCAGGTGACTTATTTCCTCAGGAATCCAAAGGCAGTTTTATATTTGAAATACTTCTTTTACTGCTTTATGAAAGGCAAGTGTCTTTTCTGCAGATAACATCAGCTGTAGTTAATTTTCCTTAAATTTGCTTATTAGGAAGGAATCCAGCTGAAAATAAGTCACTCTAACCTGTGGGTTTTTAGGAGCAAACTAAAAGAAGAAAGTTTCATAAAAGCATAATACTTTCTAGCTGCTGCTGTGGTCTGTCAGCTTCATCAGTGTGGTGTGTTGGCCCTGGGTAGATGCCAGGGGCCCATCAAAGCTGCTCTATCACTTGCCCTTCTCACCTGGATGGGGGAGAAAAAGTATAATGAAAGGCTTGTGGGTTGAGGTAAGATCAGGGAGATTAGTCACCAAGTACTGTCATGGGCAAAACAGACTTGACCAGGGGAAGTTAGTTTAATTTATTAGCAATCAAATCAGAGTAGGGTCTGAGAAATAAAGCCTAAATCTTAAAACGCCTTCCCCTTACCCCTTCATTCACTATAGGCTTAACCTCACTCCTGATTACTCTGCCTCCTCCCTCTCCAGTGGTGCAGGGGGATGCGGAATGGGAGTTGTCTGTGGTCAGCTTATCACGTGTTGTTTCTGCTGCTTCTTTCTCCTCAGGGAGAGGACTCCTCATGCTCTTCTGCTCCAGTGTGGGGTCCTTCCCATGGGAGACAGTCTTCCACAAACTGTTCCAGTGTAGGTCCTTCCCATGGGCAGCAGTTCTTCAGGAACAGACTGCCCTAGTGTGGGTCCCCGATAGGGTCACAAGTCTTGCCAGCAAACCTGCTCCAGCAGGGGCTTCTTTCTTCATGGGTCCACAGAGGTCCTACCAGGAGCCTCTGCTAGTGTGGGCTTCCCATGGGGTCACAGCCTCCTTTGGGCACATCTACCTGCTCCAGTGTGTAGTTCTCAATGGGCTGCAGGTGGATATCTGCTCCACTGTTAACCTCCATGGGCTGGAGGGGGACAGCCTGTCTCATCATGGTTTTCACCATGGGCTGCAGGAAAGACTCTGGTGCCTGGAGTACCTCCTCCCCTCCTTCCTTGCTGACTTCTGTGTCTGTAGAGTTGTTTCTCTCACATATTCTCACTCCTCTCTTTGGCTGCCATTGCTCAGTTTTTTTTTTCCTTCCCCTTCTTAAATATATTATCACAGAGGTGCTACCACTGGCCAGTGGTGGGTCCCTCAGATACAGAGGAAGGTTCTACAGAAGCCACCCCTGTAGCACCTCTGCTACCAAAACTTTGCCACTCAAGCCCAATACAATAAAATAGATCCCAGTTTGATTTCAAACAATTACTGTGTCCTGTGACATTCTTAAAATTGTAAGGAAAATATTCAAAATGTAAAACCTCATTACATGGTTGATTTTACCTTCATCTGGTATATCTGATCATGATAGAGCACGAATATCTTCTGATGGATGTTTAACTGAACATAAGGGAGCACCTTAAGATGCCAGAAGGACTTACAAACCCATGGAATCATCCTGTATCTGAAAGACCTTGTCAAAGCCTTCAATGTCTCAATTTTGTCTGAACAGTGCAGACATTTTCAGCTTCTAAAAGGCTCTTCAGTTTCCCCACTCCCCTGTATCTTTAAGGAGTCTGTTTTCTCCATGTAGTCAAACATCAAACTACCTATAATTTTGGAGGGCCTCTCCATTTCCCCATCAACATTATTGTGGTGGCTGCTGCTGACGATCCTTTACCCAGAATAAGTGCATACTAAAGGCAATCTTTCTGTATAAAGTGGATGAAAACAATTATTCTTGGCTTTGTATGTTCAGTTGATTGAGGAAACTAAAGCAGTAATACATACCTAAGAACATTTGGGTAAATTTTTGGTCTTTCCAGTAAGTCAGTTATCTCAAACACTTCAGAATATTCAGTAGCTAAAAGGTAAAACACAGGTATGGTAATGGGAAAAAACTTTCTGAACAGTTTTGCCTGACTCCTTTGGTAAAGTCTCAGTTTACAGTATTAGTCATTGTATATCACTTTAGATGATGATTTCTTTACAAACGATGCGTGGTGACATGCATTTTCCTGTTTAAAAGACAGAGGTAATGACAACTGGTTAGTCCGGTACGAGAAACAAGATGATGGACTTGATCTGTTGGATAAGGTAAGAAAATTGTGCTCTGAAACTTCTATGTTCTTGGGATTGTTTAGCTTTGTAACTTGGTCTTGCAGGTGGTTAAGTGCCTGCCTTTAATCCTGGTGCATGGTCTGAAGAAATATAGTAGCTGCAAATTATTCTAGGTGAAATGAATGGAAAAACTATTTGGATTTGGCTAGTCTGGGTAGAACAGTGCTAGAAATATTCATCGCTAGAAAATTTTTTTGTTCTGTGTTTTTTCTTTACTAGTTTGGGCTGTAATAATAATCAAACTGCCCACTGTTGCTCAAGCACATTTCTTCAGGTATTCATGTGCTTTTCTTATGTTTTATTTTGGGGAAGAGGTCCTTTTTAATGGTGATAGAGTAAGAATTATATGTGCAGGGGTTTATTTGGATACTCCAAATACTTGGGTATTGTTTAAGTCGACTTTAAGCAGTGAAGCTATAAAGTATATTACTTAGTATTTTTAATGTATTTCACTATTTTTGTAAGCATGTAGGTATCACTTATATTTAAAATGTTCCTTCCATAGGATAGCCAGTGGACTATAACTAAAGAATCTACTATTAAAATTGCTGCAATTGACAATGGTTTAGCGTTTCCTTTTAAGCATCCTGATGAATGGAGGGCATGTAAGTATTGCACTCTTCAGTCATCTTTGTTTTAGGATAGTAACTTGTAAATGAGTACTTTTTATTTTGATTGTTGTAGTAAGAAACTAAGAAATCATCACTGTAGGTTATATATTGAGTTTTAAATTAAGGTATTCTTCTTCAGAAAGTTAGCAACAAATGACATTTTGCAATGGCATATGCGATTTGGTCCTTGTTCATATTTTCTTACCCTTATACCTTTTAACAATATTAATACATGGTTATTCATAAACATACTACTGTATTTAAACTGACTGATGGTGGAATTGGAAAAAATTACCAACAAGTTTCTCGTGTTTTCTTGAAAACCATGGTGGAGAATTACTTGAGTGCAAGGCTATGCAAGGTGTCTCCTAATGACCAAATTTCTATTTCAAAACAAAGGGTATTGTGGTAGGTGAACAAGTAGACAAGTTCTGTGTTATTTTTACTTGTTCTTGGTTCCTACAACTGATACTGTTTGCTGTCTTGTTTAACATCTGATAATGTTGTAAAACTAATATTTCTTGAAAAAGCTTTTTAATAGCAATTATCTGAAAAGTTAAGAATATTTTTCTCAGCATGCTTAGAAGAGGACATTTTAAACTAAAATTTTTATTAAAAATAGTAGCTACTTTTTTGTTAATTCTTCAGTACAAGTTAAACATCTGAAAGATTTCCATCTGATTGCAGCCATTATTTTACTCCAAAGGAAACTGCATTACTAAACTTGGGAGAAGGTCTCTATTGTTGCTTACAGTATTTAATGTATATACTTTTATTTACTTATTGCTTCAACTAATTTTTTATTACTTATATTTTCACAGTTTAGAAAAAAAGGCTAGGTAGCTGTAAAGCTGTTATTTTAACTGTAGCTGAAAGAGGTATATATGGGGTAGCAATGCTGTGAAAAAATGGTGCTTCTGAGAACTTCCAGTAGGCAGCAGTGTACTGTGTCAGTGGTAAGCAGTTGAGAACTTGATTTTTGCCTGTTTGTTGATCAGTAAATGTACTGTTGTTCTGCATTAGATCCCTTTCACTGGGCTTGGCTGTCACAGGCAAAGGTTCCTTTCTCTCAGGAGACCAGAGACTTAGTTCTTCCTCGTGTTTCTGATATGAACTTCGTACAGGATCTTTGTGAAGATCTTTATGAACTATTTAAGGTGAATTGAGTGCTTCTTTGAATTGATCATTACTGAAATAGCTAATACCCATAATGGAACAGTTAGGTGGTTTTTATTTTTATGAATTTAACTTCTGTCTGTCGTGATATTGTGCTATTTTAGATCTAACACTGGGGTGGTAGAAAGGGTTTATATAATTAAGAGGAAACTGTGTCACTAACGTGGCTAATTGGTAACAATCAGCTCAGCTGAAAACATACTTACCTTTTATATATCTTTCATATAATCAATTAATGGTAGTTAGCTTTTATAGTACAACTCTGCGTAAAAACTGAGGTTAACATACTTGTTACATACTTAAGATATAGTTGTAGTAATCTGAGGAAGTAATGTATTTCATTTTTAAGCATACTTGTGTACCTTTCATACACTTAACTTTACATACATACATTGTGTGAAGTTGATGCTGAAATATTGAGCATGTAAGTCAAGAGTAAGTGAAACTTACTTTAAAGATACTGAAACTGTGCTACAATATTGACCTATGAAGGAGTATCCTTCTCTAAAACATTCCAGAAGCAATTGTGCTGGATGTTCAAGTGAAATAATCCAAATGATCAGGATGGAAAGAAATGGAAATCTTGAATTTTTGATGGAAATGAAGCTGTAACATCAAAACTAGATCCTGAAAGACATTTGCAATATTTGTATCTTTGATTCAGTTGTATTCAAAGTGACTCTGGGTTGTCTGTTACGTTACGTGATGGTATTACGTCTTCCTACCAGTGCTTTAGAGTGGTATCCACTAATGTATTTTATTTTTATGATGTGGAACACCCTTCATTTTTATGCATGTGAACTTGCTGCAATAAACAGACCTTTTTGTATGTCATGCTATGACTATTTGAAGCTTCCAAAAATTGTTGTAATGTAGTTAAATATGACTGTGTATTATGAAATTGATGATTTTGCATGCTAAATATATAGCTAAAAAGAAACAGGTAATTTCCTATAATAACTGTTTGTTTTCTTTCATAAAGACTGATAAAGGATTTGACAAGGCTACTTTTGAAAACCAAATGTCTGTTATGAGGGGGCAGGTAAGACTGCTTTTTTCATTTTTATTTATATATTTAATTTGTCATCACAGCTGGTATATTTTTTAGACTACAAAAACTGAGTAAATTTGGAGAGGACTGCATGAAATATTCAAGAAAAGAACAGAAGGATAGTCAGATAGCAGTAGGATGTCATAATGTTACCAAATAAAATATTTCTACTTCTTTAAAATCTTCTCCTTTAAAAGAACTTACTTGGCAATGCAGTCCCCTACAGAATTGACTTAAGAGTGACATCTACATTTATAAGCCTGTTAGCTACAGTTTTATTTGTGTGCACTCACCTTACCTGCTTTTACTGTTTTAGATACTAAACCTTACTCAGGCATTAAAGGATGGCAAAAGTCCCATTCAGCTTGTCCAGATGCCACGTGTGATTGTAGAGCGAAGCAGCACTGGAAGTCAGGGCCGCATTGTCCATCTGAGTAATGCGTTCACACAGACCTTTCACAGCAGGAAGCCTTTCTTTTCCTCCTGGTAGCAACAAAAATATATGGGAAGAGTAAGTTTCTCTTAACTTTAGAAAGCTACTTCTGTGTAAAGGGTCTGCAATAATGTACTTCTACTGTATACCAAGAGCTCCGACTGCCGACACCTCAGAACTTAAATTCTAAAGACTTGAGAAATGTATTTTGAATGTAATAGAAGTTTACAATTTTTGTGTCAAAATTGTGAATTCTTATGTCAGGGAATGAGAAGAACTTGTCCATATTGTATTTTTATAGGCTAAATTAATGTATTCTGAATAAGGGAAGATTCACAGTTTGCATATGCTGAGAAACTACTTTTGAGTACAACAGGAATTCTTTTTGTTTAATAGAAATGAGAACCTATACACTATCAGGTTTTTTATATGATCTTAAAAAAAAAAGTACAGAATGTTGTCTTTGATTGTGAAAATGCTTTTCCTTTGACTTTTTTCCTGATACTTTAAGCTGTTTATGGACTTTTTTCATAGAGTAGTTACTTGAAAAGTCATGCACTAGGAAAAAAAATAAATTCAATCTGTCTTTGACAAAGAACTTTAAGAAAGGGAGAAGGGGAAAAATGTTCCAAGTAGGTTTTTTTGCACGTGAGGACCAAAAATAATAGTTGAATTACAGCAAAATTCAACCCATGTAAGTACACACAGTTCCTACTGTGGCAAAATAAACTGAGTATAGGTTTCAGAGGTTGAAATTTCACCTGTAGCTTTTAGAAGTTGTGTATTTAAGCACATGTATGGAAAATTGTGATATTTCTTTACTGATCTATCACAATGAAAGAATTGCACTGTGTTGTTACAGGTTTTTGTCATATGCATATAAATGTGTTCAGCAGTAGTCACCCAAGTGCTTCTACACTATTAATGACAGAAGCACTGATGTATTCGTCACCAAACCAATCTGCCTTCTAAATTTCTATCTAAACACTTATTTTTTGACCAGGAAAAAAAAAAGACTGTAATGCATAGAGCACAGAGATTTACTATCATGCCCTTAGCAATGTCGTGCTCATCTGCTGGTTGCCATTTGCATTTATGTTTAGGTTACGTGATTTAAGACTTGATGGTCATGTTCCTAGATTTGTGGCTTTTGTAACATGGTAAATGTTTTTACTTAGTAATTTTCTGGACAGTTAAGACTGGGAATGGAAGAAAAATTGCTGCTCTTATGAAACCTTCAGTATTTCAGACGTTGCTGTATTTTGTAATTCTAAGCAATACTCTTAAACTCAAAAAATAATAAAATGCTTGTATTTTATATAATTTTGAGTGGATGTAAATATTAATGTAGCATGTCAGCAGTTCACATGATTAACTGAAACGTTTAAGCCTTAAATGTAAAGGTCACTGTATGGTGGAGTTGAAATGACCACCTTTATAAACTTTCCATGACTGTTTTTATTCAATCAGTTTATTAAAAAAATTGAGGATGGTGTTTATGTACCAGACATGCCTACTTGAAGAAAATAAATGTCATAGTCTAAAATGCACGGGCTTTAGGCTCAGCTGTCTCATTTGTTCCGCACTAAATCCCTCCGTTTACGTTGTCTCGTCTGCGTTGCTTTACCTGGTCCGGGTGAGGCTCCCGCCGCGCCGCTGGGGGGCGCCGCAGCTCCGGCTGCCCCGCGCCACG
>NW_010187788.1:12909-15458 GCF_000695765.1 Mesitornis unicolor | reverse complement strand
CTGCTCGGCGTGGCGGCCGGCGCTCCCAGCTGCCCGCACGGTGAGGAGGCCGCTCTTGGCGGGTAGGGTGCGGGTCCCGCTGAGTGGAGGAGCGGGGCCGACCTGGGACTCTGACGGGCGTGACTGCGGTGGCCGCAGTTCCCGAGGGGTGGGGGTTTGGCACCTCCCAGAGCGTCTCTTGATCGTCTCCAGCTGCTTTCTCGGCTCCCATGTGAGGGGTTGTGTGTTGCAGCAGCTTCTGTTGATGCTTTATTCTGGGAGCCCGACCCTTGCAGTGGCGGCATTAAAACAGACTTGTCTGTCCCGTGGGTCATTGTACAATTAATTGCTTTTGTCCTTTAGGTCCTGCTCTTCTGTTTGTGAAAACCAGCAAAGGAGAAGAAGAGGGAAGAAGATTTTATGCTTGTTCAGCTTGTAGGGGTAGAAAAGATTGTAACTTTTTCCAGTGGGAAGACGAGATGGTAAGAGAGCATCGCTTAAGGCTATGGTGAAAATGGGGGATTTTTATTCTCTAACATGAATTTGAAAATGAAAATTACATGTTGTTCTCGAAATCTTTAGCAATTACTGTTTTGTAAACGTTGTCTAATAGTTTGCATTTAGCAGAGCACTTATTTGTCAGGAGAACATGTTTCAAGTCTAACTTTCAAGGAAGGCTATGTACATTTTGAGCAAAACTGGTATTTGTTACTGTATTGCTAAAAGACTGAGGTATTCAAGCTATTAAATTTGCCAATACTGTGCAATGTTGAACAAAATGGGATAGTTCTGATACCAAGATGTCCTCATCTTCCATGATTAAGACAGAGAAAATTTGGTGGAATATATAAAATAGAGATGGTGGGGATCAGCGTGATGATCAGTAATCTCTGAATATCTGCACCAGTTTCTGTTCATCTAAAGAACTTTGGTCATATAATTGTAGGGTAACAAAATTGCAATTGATAATATATTCATAGCGAGCTTGCAGTGGTTTTTGTCTACTACATTTTGTGCTACTTTTTCCTAAATGAGTATCTTGTGTTGTGGTCACTGTCCTCAGCAGACAGGAATTTAATTGGGTTGGTAAGCGTTTCCTTGCTATGCTGGTTACTACTGAACAGTTGTATAAATTAAAAATGGGGTGGTTAATCATTTGTTGGTGTAGATTTAAATTATATTCTTAGTAAAATTTCATTTTGAATGTCACTTGTATCATGGCGTCTTTTGTTCTATTGAATTTTACTTCTCCTCCTTTAACAAATCAGTTCTCTAAGTTTTGTACAAATGTCTTGAAACTCTGTTAACTGTGAAACCGTTAAGTATGTTTTGTGGGAACAAAGTAGAAAACTCAGAGAAGAGCTGTCATTCTTTTTAAATAATCACATGCAAAAGGCTTGCACAACAGTTCCTCTGTCACCAGTTGTGTGGGATCACATCATAGCTCTTCACAGGGAATGTAACTGCTGGCATACACTAATGGAAAGTGTACCTCTTTCTGTCTTCATTGTAATCATGTTTTGAGTTTTACATGTAGTAGAGGAACGAAATGCTTCTCTTAACTTTTGCACAGTTTAAATTCATGTGAGATGCGTGGTGTTATGCAGCATGCCTCTGTACTGCAGTCGTGCTTCTTGTTCTGAAAAATCAATCCAAAGTATGTGACAATTTTTCTGTGCAGAGTAAAGCATGAGACTTTTGATGCACTCTTTTTGTTTAATATTGAGAGGTAATGTACAATACAGAGCAATATCTGTTTTGTAACTTCTATATACATAAATTTTCCAGGTGTCAGAAACTAGGCTTGCAGCACGTGAAGAATATAATAGAAATCATCAGCCACCTTTTACACACCGACAGAATGTGGAAAGGTATTGTTATGTATATGTTCTTCTGTAAAAATCAAGTAATGCAAGTTTACTTACTGTGAATGTAGAGATAATATTTCAGGATTCTCTAAATATGAAAACACACCAGAAGGATTTGGAAAAATAAGAACTGGCTGACTGCAATGGGAAAATGGCATGAAACATTTAATTAGAGCAAAGTATTTTAAACCAGGAACTTATATATATCTATAAATATGTATGCATAGTTCTTCTTACACTAGTGCTCCTGATGTGCTGAAAACAGGTTAATAGCAGTTTCAGTTCAAAGAATTGTTTCTGTTCCTGACTTTATTGAGCAAAAGTAACAGGCTTAACACTCTGAAAAGAAACAAAGGGAACACAGTAATAAATACTGTCTGAGTTTTTTGCATAAACATACAGGCCTGCTTGCTGGTATTTGATATGAAGTCTTCACTCTGTCATCCAGTTATTTTATGGGGACTCTGAATATATTTGGCCTCTGAATATTTTTTCATAGATATTATTTCATTCACATGCAGAAAGTGAAGTTTTGTAAGAGCAGCTTAAATTACATTGCCTATTTAAATTGAGCTTTTAGAAAATATGAAACCCCCTTCATAGCTCCCCTTCATATCTTTTATAGAGGCTTTTTCAAAGCTTTTTCCCTGTTCTCTATTGTATTTAAAGGTTCAAGAATTTTGTTCTGTTGCCATTATCAAA
>NW_010187788.1:0-12878 GCF_000695765.1 Mesitornis unicolor | reverse complement strand
AGGAATGCCAGCAACTGCTTTTGCCAGCTGAATGGGAAGAACACTCAGATCACCAGTTCCTGTGTGATATTTCCACTGCCCAGTTAAAAAGTCCCAGTCAACTTCTGTATCCACTGGAGAATAAAAAAACAAATGCACAGTATTTATTTGCAGACAGAAGTTGCCAGTTCCTGCTGGATCTTATTATTGATTTAGGATTCAGGCGAGTGCTCTCTGTTGGAACACCCAGGTACGTCAGTGAGAATTGTTACACTTTCAAATAATATTTTTGTCTCAAAACTGCGCAGCTTACTGATAAATAACCAAGGATTCTCCCACAGTAAGAGGTTCAGTAGGCTTTAACTGGTTGGGATTGATTATCCAGGCATTTAGTGGGGTCTTCCTTTGAGCTCATAAGATACAGAAGACTGTAGCTGCACTGCAAACAACACACACGCGTGTGCACACATACACATGTACCACGCACACTTACTTTAAATGTCTTGCTTTGTTTCTTAAGGAAGTGACAATGAGTTTCTGTGCTTATATGTAGGTTTTTTATTTTTGTTCATGGTGATCCAGTAGGCTCCACTGACTTTTCATCTTTTAAGACTAATGTATTTTCCTAACTTTGAATATGAGCCAAATGGAATCATCCAAATTCAGATTACTCCATTTTCTCTATCTGTTTAGTTTTTGATTTAGTAAAGTACCAGGCATTCTTGTCTTGCAAGGTAATTTCTGAAGCCAGTGATTGTGTGTTAAATTTCTTTGCTCCAATTGTCCTTCAGGCTTCATGAAATGATCCAGTCAAAAGCATCACGAGGAGAAGATTTCAGGGTTAGAAGCCTTCTGCTAGACATTGATTTCAGGTAGGTTTTGATAAATGTTTATCTCTCTGAAGAGTATGTACAAAGATTTTTGTTCTTACTGCTTCAAAAGGTAAATTGGTGGTTGTCTCCCCTTTCCTGTTGCTGCACACTTACACAAATGGCATCTGGTTTATGAGGAAAGTAATTATACTTAATAATTCCCAGTATTGCTATGTTTTGTCAGTAACCAGAACCCGAAGACGTTGTTAAGGCCTTCTGTTCACTGTAAATGCATCTTAGGGCTGGCAAGAAGTTGTTTATATTTTTCTACTACTTAAAACTTATTTTACAGGTATTCACAGTTTTACACAGAAGATGAATTCTGCCACTACAACATGTTTAATCATTATTTTTTTGGTGGAGAGGTAAGAACAAGTATTTATTGAGTGCTTTGTAAAGAAATACATGTTGTTGATGCAGAATTTTGTAAGAAAGTCATGGCTAGTCTATTGGAAAACAACTATCATGAGATAAAAATGCTTGACAATATTGAAAATCTAAGAATAATAGTGCCCCTTCAGTAATTTTCTCCCATGTGATTCAAAGCTAAAGTTGTCTGTTAAATTTATGCTAACTAATGTTACTTCCACGCCTTAACTGTTCCTTTTATTAAAATGACAATTTGGTGTGAGTTTGTGCCTTGTGTAAGCGTTCATTAGCATTGTTCTTGTGTTGCTAGAGCTGAATGATTTATTCCTGGCCCTTACAAACCCAATGGATGCTATGGGACTTGTTCACTGGTACTTGAGGTGGGAGGGAAGTGGAGGTTTTCCTGCTTTATTCCAGGCAAGCAAGGTCAAAAGGTCAGCCTTCCTGTCACACAGTGAGGCTGAATTAGTGTCATGATTAAAAACACCTGCTGTATTACTTGTTTCTTTTTAAATGTCACATTAAGTGGTTAATTTTGAGTTAATTAGGAAACTTGCAGCTGTAGTAGGACATTTATTGTAGCTTTGTACAGAATGACAGTGTAATGACAATTCCAAACATTGATTTCAAACTTTTATCCCAGTAGTGTGCTTGCACATCCCCTGCCATTATTAGTAAGCCACCACTGATTTGCTTAAGCATGTTTATTATAGTACCTTTCACAATATGTAGATAATTTTCAGATTTTTTCCATGCCAAAGCTTAATTTTGAATGAGATCTTGAAAATAAAAGGGATCATCTAGAATGAAATGAGAGGCTGGTCTGAAAGCCTTACCTTTGAATTTTTTTTTAATCTATTACTTTACTCAAGTTTTGTGTTTTTCAGTTAAAACCAAAGACTCTTCATCTGTATTATAAACACTGTAATGTTCTTTTTAAAGGTGTGAAAAGGTGACACCTATGATGGCATCATGTTGCAATGTATTCAAGGACTGAATACGCACTTTTGAATGCGTATTAATGTTAAAAATAATTTTTTGGAATGCGGTAGAGTCTAAGTAATAGACAAGAGAGCACTGCAAGATGGCAGTGAATACATAACTTTTTACATTTCCTTTTATAATAGAGTCCAGGTTGGACTACTAAAATTTAAACACTACATATTTTTATATGTGTCATTTGAATCAGTTTTCAGTGAACTGAATTTTTTCCCCATTGCTTCGATAATGCTTTACAGAGTAAAACTAAAGTTAAAGGGCATGAATAAGATGTATTCCTAGCCTGAACTTTGCTTTCTTGCTATGAATAACATCTTTTATCCAAGTTAAATTTATTACCCTTAGGAAGCTTGAAATGCATCCCTTGATATGTTACACCTGACAACGGGGCACTTATTTTCACTCCTTCAAATCTAGTTGTTCTGTTTTATTTTAAATGCTAGACAAGAGCAAATTCACCTCGTCAAGAGGAAATAACTTCAATATTGAAAGTTGAAACTCTAAAATAATAATTTTATTGCTAAATACAATATTTTTACAGTTCTTTAATTTGTGTTTCTAGACATTAACCTCTGTTTCTTACAGGCTGCACGTGAAACTTGTAGGAAGTTCTTGTATCAACACAATGGTCAAAGAGTCATTTTGGTAACTGATCCCCCATTTGGCGGTTTAGTGGAAGCACTGGCTTCTAGTTTTAAAAAACTGATGGCTATGTGGAAGGAGACAGAAAAAGAAGGTGTGTATTATAACCAGATAGGCGGGTTGAGCTGTAACGTGACTGTAAGAAAAGATACCTGTTTAAAAGTCTGATTCTTGTTACTCAGAATTTCAAAATTCTAAATTCCAATTTCCGAAGATGAACTACCATGTAGCTAATATACTCTCCTGATACTTTTGGTTTAGTAATATCCAATTCTCTAAGTCTCTCTTAAAAATTGTTACAAATTGTTTAAAAATCTCCTTTGCAATTAAAATGGACTTTAAAGGTAGAAGAAGAATAAGCTACCAAACCAGTGTCATTTGTTACCAATGTAGGCAAGTGACAAGAGTTGTTAGTCAGGTATAACTTATAGCTCCCCATATGTAAAATATGCCAAGACTTTGTCGCCAAAAGCAACTAGTTCTTCTGCCCAGCATGACATATACATGTTTATGTATTTACTGTTGAGTTTTTAATGCTTCATGTACCTCGTTTTTCTTTGATGTACATCTAAGTCTTTTCATTACTAGGTCATAACAACCAAGAGATGCCAATGTTCTGGATATTCCCATACTTCTTCGAGTCTCGTATTCTGGAATTTTTCCCAAGCTTCAGAATGATGGATTACCAGGTACAACTGAACCTAGTGAAACTGCTGAGTTTCAGTTGTGTGCATTGTGAACAGGAATATGAATGAATGCAGATATAATGGTAGCATTTGTCATCTTAAACTTAAATTTTGACTGCATTGCAGTGCATATTGCAGAGGTGAGAGGTAACTTGAAGAAGCATGTTCCATTTTTCCCTGATGTTGAAATGTCAGTAGCTTGGTGGGTAATGCCCAGCCCCGGTAATAAAAAAAAATAATCTTTCGTCTCCAAAACTGCTGGGACCAGAGTAGAATTACAGCAATGGAAATTTTTGGAATTAAATAATAAATTAAGCTGTCAGTGATAAAGCAGTAATCTGCCATCAGTTTCTCTGGCATTGTATCCATCCTGTAAGTTGTTTAAGAATGTGTACATCAGTGACTTTTGAGAAATGAATCATGGGGTTTCATGGTGTGGAATTTAATTTTCTCCTGTAACAAATCTGCATAATGTTTGACATTGGAGTTTCGAACAACGTATTTGTGTCTTGTAGAATGGAAATTATGGGAGAAAACTGGAAACTTGTGCTAGACTAGGCTCTGCATTGCTGCTAGTGCTCAGAGATGAGAATTTTTGTGACAAGTCTCTGAAGGCAGTGCTGGAAAAAGCAGTGCTGATTGCATTTGCAACTTAGTAATGCTGAGATAGGTTCAGATGCACCTCAGCTCTTGTACCACCAGATAGACCAAACAGTATAGTTCTGGCTTTTTTTAATGGATTGCTCTTTTGTAGAACAAACAACTGCAAAAAGGGCCAAGAGAAATAGGATTATTTTAGTATTGGGAACTTAGTTTTCCGAGTTTAGCCTGATACAGTGGTTGCACAAATGTAAAAATAAATGAGAAAAAATACTAGTGTAGAGGTGTAGAATTTATAATTAATTTGAGGTTAAAGTCTTTTCTATAAAAAAGAAAATTTCATGAGGCACATTTAAAGATAATAATTATGTAAATAGTTCTGTCTGTGCTTAGCGTTCAGTTTAAGACTGTTTTTCTATGGTCTTGTTTTTCTAGGTAGACTATGATAATCATGCACTTTATAAACATGGCAAGACAGGTCGTAGACAGTCCCCTGTCCGTATCTTCACGAACCTCACCCCCAGTATGATTGTACTTCCTGTGGAAGAGGGTTATAGGTAAGATGTGTTAATGCTTAAGTGGCTGAAGGAGTGTCCTTGTCCTTAACCGGGCCATAAATCTGTAAAAGACTTTGGGATGGTGCTGTTATATTATGTTTAATTACGTATGCCAAGATTGCATGTTTCATAAGGAATGTACAGGAGAGCCGGGCACCTGAAGAGAGGTTTGTGTTTTCCAGTTTGGAATTATGAGATTCCTCAGCTAGTCCATAGGAAATATTACCCACCTGTAGGAGACGGAGATTTACAGCTATCTCTGATGATAGTCGGCTTGGTTGAGAAGTAGTTAAAATGAACACTAAGAGAAGCATCAAGGACAAAGGAGTGGATTTGATTTGATTTACTGCTGATAATGTTCTGATTTGAATTCAAGCACCTGAGTTTTACTATTTAGATGTACTGTGTCTAAATGATCATGAGGCTCTGGGTCTAAGTGGTGATTTTATCCATCAAAACCATCATCTTTAACTTAGCAAGGTGATTTTGCAATCCTTATATTTATTGTTGAACTTGTATAAAATTCATTTATATTGCTTCTTGAGCAAATAGTGGACCAGTAAAATTATACATTTTTTTTTCCCAGGTTTTGTGTTATATGTCAACGGTATGTTAGTTCTGGTAACCAGCACTGTGAGATATGCAATTCATGTACATCAAAAGTAAGTATTTTGACTTCTTTCTAGATAGAAGTTTTAGCAGTAGTCAAATAATAACTTCTGTAATTTTTGTTCTGGTAAACACTTACACTGATGCTGATTTCCCTGCGAAACCTCAGACAGCTTCACTTTGTAGACTTATTAACTCAATGGACATAATTCATAACCCACTAGGAATTAATTTTTGTTTCCCTGATTCCTTTGTGTTGGAAAGAGGACAGGAGAAGTTTGCTACTTACACCATACCGTATTCATCAGTGGTCTGTTGGCACATTTCTTCTTATGATTCGGAAGTTGCAGAACTCGGCCAGCTTGAAAATGCACCCATTTTGCTGCGGTTGTCACAGGCTCTCGGGACTGTGTTTAAGTTTTGGTCCTTTCTACAGAGGACCTGTAGGAGGGTCCTGTTACAGAACCGCTTGTTTCTGTAAATAGTGGGGGACTATACATCAGTAGTTTAGTTTTAAGATGGGATCAATGTTCTTTTAAAACAAACAATGCATTTTATTCGTCTTTTGTAGGATGGTAGACAATGGAAACATTGTATTCTTTGCCAAAAATGTGTAAAACCCTGTAAGTACAGAAAAATACTTTTCCTAAATAAAGTACACTTATTGTTTAAGCTATAGTCCAAAGAAACTGAGATGGCAAACCAGAAGTCAAAATGCTCTTTAAAAGAAATACAATGTAATCATTCAGAAGGCGCAAAGGAAAAACCTCAATTTCCCACAAGTTGTTTCTAAGATAGCTTAGATAAATTTGCACTGTGTGAAAAATTGATAAAATCTTCTCAAGGCATGCTAAATCCTATTTATGTTTGTTATGGCAAAAATATTTTGATTTGTTATGTAAGTGTTTTCTGCTTTTGTAAACTTTTTCATTAGAATTTTACAAAAGAATTGGCAATTATTAGAATGTTTGCGAAGGCACGATCAAGCTGTGTTTCATACGCAAATGCAGTTGTCTTTATAGCTGTGTTTAAATAACTAAAGCAATGATATTTCTTATTGATACAGAAACTGCAATTTGTAAGTCCATTTTAACATCTGAACTATTTTTCATATTAAGATCACATACAGGATAATATTTCTAGTGGCAAAATAATTCAGTTATATTGAAATAGTTATACAGTGTATGTAATGACGTACCTGGCTGTCTTATGAAATGTGATAAGGGACCAGAAACTGACTATACCCATCTCTGTAAAACTAAAACAAAATTAAAAACCTGCTGACGTAGCCTATATATAAAGCTTAGTTTCAGAATGGTAATTCTAAACCTTTTCAAGATCGTGACCCATGTTACTTATTTTGCAGCTTGGCTTCACTGTAACAATTGCAACTGCTGCGCTCTTCAAAACCACACTTGTGAGAAGACTGATGCTGGCTGTTTTGTCTGTGGCAAGGCAGGTCACAAACGCAGTACCTGTCCAAGTCTGTCCTGCACAAGAACAGCTTGCCAGTAAGTGTGATATTGATTGATTAAATGCCCTAACATTGTAAGATGGATTGTTTCTTGTACTTCTTGTGACTGTACTTCTGAGTTCATATACTTAAATAGACAGATTATTTAAAATACTGGCAAATGTAGAAGTATGTTCTCCATTTTATTCTAATCTGTACGTTCCTTTTTTACAGAGCTGACAAAAAACAAAGGCAGAAAACTCTAAAAAGGTTAAAGACGGGGATCTGTAAAAGATCAGCTATGAAACATGCCATATTCTCCAGGAAGAAAGTAAAGAATAAGAAAAAAAAAAGAGACTTTGTTTGCTGATACTTAGTTATTAAAATAATGAAGCATTGCTCCTCATTCCAAACCACATCCTTCCTGGCAGGGTCATCAGCCTCCTCAGGCCTGCTCCCCTCCCATGTGGCAGTGTGAGTGACAAACATCCAGCCATTCACCTTTCAGACATGACCGTCTCAGGAATCCTCTGTGCTTTTGGCAAGCCACCTGCCCATCCTCAAGCACTTGCTGGATCCAAGCTCTACAGGTTCTTCAGTGAGCACAGCTGCTTCCCACATGTTCTGGATCTGAATGGGAAAGCCAGGTCTGCTTCCATTGGTGGAGCTAATAGGCAGAATACTTGAGCTATTGCCAATAAAGCAGCATTACGAAAGAGAAAACAGCACACAAACCTCCCTGGGATGCAAGAGGCTTGGTCTCCAACTCCTACTTTGATACCTGTTCAGGGACTTCACGTTAACCTGTAACAGCATAGTATCAATGCACAAACCTTACAAAAGGACTGGCAGAGGTTGTGTGCTTGAGCATGAAGTCTAGTGGTGAATGTTGGTTTGATCTATACCTCCAGGTGCCAGCATTGGGCAGGTAAATGAGTGATAGGAAGGTAAACGGGTAGCGTTAAAGAATTCATGTGTGAATCTATGCAAGTCTTTTGAGTTACAAATGCTGCTGAACATCCTCAGCCGTAGGAGATAGGTGGCTGGAAAAATTTCATGTCTGAAGTCCAAGGTCTGTGAATATAAATCACAGGCACCTCCAGATGTTTGGTGCCACGAGGAGTGTACCCCAGCTAAACAGAAGTGGGGGAAGCTAGAAGATACCAGTTATGGACTGAAGGTCCTTAATCCACTACTCCATGCCAATTTTTGGTGAATGTTCATGTTGTTGCTTTGTTGGTTTTTTTAAATACTTCAGTTACACTAGCAAGGCATATGATTTACTAGTTTTTCATTCTGGCTTACTGAATACTGTTCTCTATCTTGAAATTAATCGAGTGTTTCTTCACAGTCTTCTGAAGTACCTGCATTCTTCTGAATTACGCGTGTTTTATAGAAACAACCAAATTGCAGTTCAATTCTGTAATTAGTTCCTTTCACTCACATCAAAAGCTGAATGTCAGTCAACAACAAATGAATTATCAGGAGCAAATATAACTCTGAAGATGAAGCAACCCTCAGAAAAGAATTTGCACTAAGAAAGCTGAAAAAACCACCACATACACACATTAGAACAGATCTGTAGTTGTATTTTATTTAATCCATGAAAATCTACCCTAAAAACACAAAATCAAATTTGGTAACCCGGTCCATTGGCTTAGAGAAAGCTTCAGGCTTTTAAGCACAAGCCAGAAGTCACAGTCTCAAATGAGAGTTTCAGAGGCTGAAGCAATATGCTGGAGCAAAGTGGTATCTTTATGTGGAGGCATGCTCCTTGACCCATTAGCATGGTGTCGGGTGCAGTACTTTTTTAGCTGTCAGTTACAAGAACAGTAATAACGCTAAATACTAAAAATATTTCTTAATATAAATTATAATTTGGAATTATATTTGTATTATTTCTTATAAATGATATTAACTTACACTTTCTTAATATAACCTTATAATATGTCTTAATGGAAATAACAAAAAAGGTAAGGTCTTCAAAAGAGCAGATGTTTACATCCAGGAATAAAGGATAGTGAATAAAGCTCCTGGCTCTGTTGCAGGATTGTCAGTTCTCTAAGACTGGCAACCCTTCTTCAGTTGTTTCTGCCATGTCTTCTCTTGCTTGTTTGAGTTGTTTCTGGCTTCCCATCTGATGACTTCCTTCTACGCCTAGGCATCAGTTTTCTGAATGGAACCCATGATCCATCTTTTCCAGGCTTGCCATCTGATGTTGAATGCACCAGGCTAGATCCCACAACGGAGTCTTCAGTTCTCTTTTCCTTTCTGGCTTTGGATTTCCTTCTTGGAGTGTCAAACCTTTTAAAGGTTTGTTTGTTCCATGTTGACATGCCTTCACCTTCAGATGGGGTTCCAGCTTGTTTTGGGGAAGAGTTCCCTTGTCCTTGATCGCTCTCCTGAGAACTAGTAAGAGTTGCATCTGTTGCTGTTTCTTTGCTCTGTCCAGATTCTTCTGCTTTTCAGCTTTCTTGGCCAAGCTTATGTTCGGTTTCTTCATCAGATGACAATGATTTCCTGGCTCTTCTCTTTGAAGAACCTACACATAGAAAAGCTTCCCAAGACACAGAGGTGTCTTTTGGGCTCTTCTATGGCTTTCTCAGGTTTCTGGTCCATGCCATTTTCTTTTAACTCTTCCTGCTTTTCATCTACAGTGTTTTCAGTTGCAGATACTGCAGCACTCTTTGTCTTCTCAATTTCGTCTTTATCGCTTTCAGAAGGTCGTCTGACACGTTTCATGGGAGTCATCATCTTTTTAAATGATGCCCAGGGTGTAATGCTTTCCCTTTTCTGCTCCACGTCTGAAACCACAGCATCTTCATTTTCAGTGACTTGTAATTTCATCTACAGATTTTCCCAAAGAAGGTATTTCATTCTTCTCCTCAGGAGAAGAAGCAGAACTCTCCCCTTTTTGTTCCTCTGGGCTATCTGGGAATTCTGAGAAGTGCTGAATTGGTTCCCCCTGTTCCCCTAACTTTGTTTCTTCTCTTTTGCCTTTACGCTTCTTTCCAGACAGTTTTTTGTTATTATTTTAATCCAGCACTCATAAAGAGTTTATTTAAAGGCCTGCCTTTTAGTTTTGTTGGTTTTTTTTTCCTTGAGAAGACAGCAGGTCTGCTTCATTTGTGATACCTTCTGGAGACCTCTTTCCAGCTGCGTCTTTAGGAGTTATTTCTGCAGTTATTTTGTCTGGTTTGATAGTATCAGTCAGAACTAGGTCAGTTTTTCCCTGTAGACCTTCATCAGGGCGTTTGATTGACTGTTGATCATCCTCTGTGTCAACTGAACATTCAGAAATAGAACAGGGCTTCAATCCATGAATGCCCACAGTCAGTTTTGTCTCATGTTCTTTGCTTACTTTCTCTTCTGAGCTTCTTGTGTGTCTGACTTTCCAGTGATGTCCTCTGAGATGTGTGAAATTTTCAAATCTGCTTCCTTGGGTTTTTCATCAGATGTTTCTTTCCCCAGTGGAGCAGGTTTATATCCTTCACTCTCTTCACATTTTTTAAGCTGCTCACTAGGAATTTCAATTGTCAAAGATCCTGCTTCAAGTTTCTCTTCAGAGAGTATCTCAGTTCTGTCCTCTGTTTCATGCTTGACTCCAGTTGACTACAGTCTTTCTCTCACGGGTAGGACTTCTGAGGATGTTTTCAATTCTCCATTCACACTGTCAGTGATAACAGGTACCACGGAGCTTGTTTTCTCTGCCACCTTTCTTTCTCTCCTTCAGTTTTTTTCTTCCTTTTTACCAAGACCTGAGACTTCCATCAGTTTCCTTTCTTGATCATCATCTTCAGCTTTTTTCTCCTCTGCACTCTCTTTAACAACTGGTGCTGCTACTTCCTCTTTCTGTACCTGCTCATCATGCTTAATGAGCTCTTCCTTCTCACATGCTTCATCTCGTATGGCTGCCACAGTCGTCTCTGACTCCTGCTCTTGACCTTCAGTTTGCTCCTTCTCCTGTGCTTCCATTTCATATCGCTTCTCAGGCTCAAATTTCTCCTCCTTTTCACTGGTTTCAGTTGCTAATGTTGCCCCCTCTTTTTCTTGCTCCTGTTCTTTCCTAGGAGATTGTAGTTCATCTTCTTTAGGCTTCCTAAACCTCTTCTTTTTTCTAAAGACTGTCCATCCCTGAGTAAAAAGTTTTCAAAACGGTGATGCGGTGTCAGTGACTAAGGCAGCTGACTGAGAACAAGCCTCATTTGCTTCTGCTTTAGGAGATTTGTCTTCTGGTTTTTGATTATTCAGTGTGTCTTTGGTGGTGTCTCCTGAAGTGAGTGCATCCTCAAGTGTCACTATTTCTTCTGAGAAGACTTCTTTTTGGTCACAAGCTCCTTCAGGGACTTGACTTGTCTTTTTTTTACTGTAAGTAACCAGTTGAACTGGTTCCAATTTTCTCATCTTTTCCTTCTTTACTGTGAATCTGAATCCAACAAATTTAAAAACCCTTTTAATACACAGATCTGACTCTGGCTCAGATGCATGGTCAAGTTCTTCTGCATTTTCTTCCAAAGACAACAACTCTCTAATTTTATCAGCATCTTCTTTCTCAGTACCTCCATGGTCATCGCTGTTTGAGTCAGATGGACTTGTCTCCATAGTTTCGGCATCTTCCTTCAAAGTTATATTGGAATTTTCTGTCTGCCCTAAGTAGTTAAGAACCCTCATAAACAAAAAACAGATGAAACAGTTTCATTTCTCCTTTGCCTTTTAACAATCACTGAGGGGTGGGGGTTTTGCTGCTGTTGTTTTGTTTGGGGTTTTTTGAAACAGAAATCTCTACAACTTAATCACATTATAAATTGTCTCAAATTCTGCTGTCGGGGGGTTCGTACAAGTATTGCTCTGGACACTTGTATAGCAATATAATGCTGCAGCAGCTCTTACTGCTAGTGAAAAGGGATACAATATCATAAAATAGAAGGTAAAGGATCAGTATCTGATGTAGGTGACCTCCTCTTATAATAACATTTTTATTGTTCAGAAAGGACCCTCCTGCTCTCTCAACTCCTCAGAGAGGAGCCTAGGTGTGACTGCTTACAGTTTTGGTCTTAGACTTGGCCAATGGTTTATGTCTAATAGAGGTTATAGGAATAGCCACTTACAAAGTCAATGTTTACCTGTTCAGAGCCCTCTGAGGGACTTTCACTGAAACAGATTTGCAGAGTTGAAAAAGATAAATGATTTATTAAGGCGACAGATATAATAGATTTGGTACTGCCGGTGATAAATGCACTGTCTTACACAAATACAAATGACAGCCCAAGATTTAAATGTATTTCTCTATATGTCACCATTAATCCTGCATATACTATAATAAGCAAGCACTACAATAAGAAAGCATAGATTGATAATTAGCGCTATAGTTAATTATTGTGGTTCTCACCAAGAAGGCATCCCTGCTTGGCCGGAGAGAGCCGTCCAGGCCCATCACAATAAAGAGATTATTTTGACATGTGTTCAGCTATCATCATGGTTTATTTTAAACGTCCTTTATTGTGTGATGCTTCATAGTGATGTTTAAGTCATTGCCTCTCACTGCTTGAGCAGTTTTGTTCTTCTGCATTGACTTAGAAACTGTGTTCTGATTATTAACAGCTGCATCAAGAATTTGGGTAATTACAGCACAACTATAGTTTTGTTCAAGCTTCTTTGCTAAATCCTGTCTGAATTATTATAACAGTTAGAGATAACTTCAGGCTTTAAACTTTTGACTCAAATTTGTGAGCAACCAAGTTGCTCATTACTCATTGAGTCTGCTCCCCTGCTGGAGTTTTGAATTTTCTACCAAATAAAAGAAGACAGCTTTGCAGGAACTACTGAGTGATCAGTGAAAATCCACCAACATTCAAGGCTATGGGCTGGACTTTCAGCCCCAGTAGATTTCCAAAGGAATAACTTCAAAGCCAATTTCCCAGGCATGTCACTTGACAAGACACCTCTGCCGTGACTTCAGAAGTACCCAACACCTACAAATCTGTCTGCTCAGTAGAAATAACCGATGATTATCACTTCTGAAAGTGAAGGTTGCAGTCCTCTGCAATCATCTCATCAATCATGCACCCCCCAGTAGATGTGGGGGGTAAGCATAGTGACTGGGGATGAGGAA
>NW_010187787.1:0-202 GCF_000695765.1 Mesitornis unicolor | reverse complement strand
ACAGTTTTGGCAACCCAGATGGGACTTTGCGAGTGAGACTGGATGAGATCGGGTGTTGATCGAACTCTAGCCGGCACCGAGGAATTATTGGGGAGGACCATCGCCTTCGACTCCTACAGTTCCTCGCAACGTTCCCTGGTACGGTAAGGCACTTCTTTTGGTGAGGGGCTAAAAACCTGATGAACTAACCTATAAGTTGCAG
>NW_010187786.1:8886-36485 GCF_000695765.1 Mesitornis unicolor | reverse complement strand
TCCCTAACGTTCTGTGATTCTGTGTGAAAACTTAAAATGAAATTAAGTCCATGGGGTCATCTGTGGCCCAATGGTTTTAGTTCTAAGAAATGTGACAGGCTCTGTAGCAATTACTAGGCAACATACAGGGGCCTATTTATGCCACTATATGTCACTACAGAGGCTTATGACATCCAGACTGTGAAATTCTATTGAAATTAAGAATAACACAATGAATTCCTTAATTGAACATTTAATGTTATTTCATGTTGGGCTTGTGCTGTTTCATGGATAAACAAGTCTTGAAATTATGCTATATTTTGCTATATAACAATTGTTAAAACTCTTAAAAGTAGAGCAGACTGTAAAATGAAACCATTTCTGTCATAACTGCATTTTGTTTTCCTTAAACATTTTGACAGTATAAATTATCTGCTAAGTGTCAATGTCCAGGAAAAAAAAAATCTGTTCGCTAATCTTTTTAGTTCTAGGTTTTAATGTGGTGTTAATAATCATGCCCAAAACTTGCATAGATTTAGCAAAGGCATGAATCATGGTGCAATTATATCTTAGTGAATTGAGGAATTTGTAAGCAAGCCAAAGCTCTTAGCAGTTCCTGCTGTAAAAGTAGTATAAGAATATGGTATAGTGTTTCCAGATGCAGTTCTATTACAAGCTGCATCAAAAGAAGTCAAGGGGAAATGTTCATATTTTTGTATGCAAGCCACAAAGTAGTTTAGTAGTTTAGATTGTGGCAAGAACAATGGATGTGTGATTATTAAATATAAAAATCCAGGAAATAATTATCTAAAAACTACCCTGTACTGATGCATATTCGTAGTTTTTGAAACATAATAAAGAAAATTAAGAATTATAATTTGAAAGACGCTTTATCCAGATTGCACCGTGATTAATGGTTGCCTCATCTCACTACTACCTGGTTCTTTATTGATGAAGGAAGATTTACTGACTTCAAGGACTGGCAGTGTCCTGGGAACTAGTTCAGGCTCCTCTCCTGCTGGTGGAAATGGGGAAAGGCCTGGCAGAGGAGGGGTGGCGAGATGCTGCAATACGCCTTACTTTTCCTACACAAGGTTTACTTGCAACTAGACACCCAGATGAGTTTTTCTTAAACTTTCCAACTGCTATGCCAGGTAGGATGCTTAAAGGTTCCCTAAATAGGTTCAATTAAAATAAATTTTCACCTGATTACTCAGAGTCGTGTTTTTAGATTAGAATTTATGTTTTAAACTGCAATTGTTTTGTCGTACATTAAAAAGTTGAAATGCTCTGTTTCTACCATTCCAACTTCTTGTCTGAAAATTGTAGAAATAAAGTTGAAGAACCTGGGGAGGGTGTCTAGTCTGGCACATCTGAAGTAATTTGGTCAGTGCTTTACATGTAACTGATTGGTTCCTTTCTGGCTTTCCAGGTTAAAGAGGGGAAGGGAGTTTGCCTTCTGCCTCAGTAGCCATTGCAGAGGCTCATGGCTCTGGCCTTGGGAGTGGAAACTCTGATATAGCCAATTCCTCTGCCCCAAGCAGGACCAATTATGTATAAATACTTCCTGACAGATGTTTGTATGATGTGGTCTCAAAAACCGCTAGTGATGGAGATGTCTCCACTTCTATTAGGAAATCTATCACAATGCTTAATGCTGGAAATACTTCTCCCTTGATCTCTAACTCAAATCTCCCTTGATGTAACTTAAGTCTGTTATTCCTTTGCCTTCCTGCAATAGACATGGAAAACAGATTAGTCTTTTCTCCTACCAAGGAGCTTTTGTTTGTTAGAAAACTGCTTGGTCTCCCTGCAGCTTTCTCCTCTCCAAACTAAGTAGTTGCAATTCATTCAGTATTTCCTATAGGACATTTTGTAACCCTTAGATTGTTCTTCATGTTTTCCTCTGGGTTCTCTCCAGCTGATTCATGGATTTCTTGAAGCTGGTACTCTGTGGGATGCAGCGCTACTGATGCAGGAGCAGTGTTGAGCAGAACCGGTTGGATGCCTTGCATATAACTTTAAAAAAAATATATATATAGTTAGGCACATATCAGGTCACAAAGATAGCTTTTTATGATTGACGTTGTTGGGTACTATTAAATTGATCATTTTCCTTCTCTGGGCAGCTGATACCTTCTAAGCACAAATACAAAATACTTTTTTTTCTATTTTTTTCCCCTTACACAATCATTTCACAAAGTTGTTGAGATTATTTTAAATTGCCATGCATTAATTAAAAAAAGAAACGCCAAACTTCAATAGAATCAAGCTGGAAAATGTCAATCTTTTATACCTGTTGAGTTAAAATAATAGACACCCTGTCTTCCCGTATGGTTACAGATTGAGTGATCTAAAGGTCTGATAACTGCATACCATACTTATGTGGAGTGAAGGCAAAGTGGAGTTTTAATACAAAAAGCATCTTACAACTAATCTCCCAGGTGGTAAATGTTGAAATATACAGATGTAAAGAAACCAGAGGGGGTCAAAGTATTTAGGTTAGTTTTTATTAAGCAGATTGGAATAATCTGGAATTAACTCTACCATCTTTTTTTTATGCAAACCTTCATTTATATGTTTCTAAAGTAACAACTTCTAACTGTGGCAAACATGACCTTTTTCTTCCTCTTGTCTCCGGACCATTACTTTACTTTGAATGTTTGATAAAACTTTCAGTAGAGTCATGTCTTGCCTGTCACTTTCTCTTTATGAATGTTTTTTCATTACTTCCTTGAGTTTCCTGCTCTGTTTACTCCTGTCTCTATAATTCATTGCAATCTTTTCGACATTCTTTCAAATTTCAGGAAGCATCAGCACATCTTCACTCTTTTTTTCAGTGACAGTTTGTCTGCAGCTGAATTCAGATGATGTCTCTTCATTGCTGGCAATATTTCTGTTACATCAATCTCTGTTGTCACTATTTCTTTGCAGGTAAGCCATTGATACAAGCTGTGCAATAAACTGCCACTACTAGGCGTTACCTAACGACACTTAATGCAATAATGTTGATGTTTGAAACAATATTGATTGCATGATGAGTCAGAGAAATAGTTTTTTCTAAGACTGTACGTCATATCCCTTATGCATCACTCTTTGTTTTGCTATACATAATGATGAACAGAATAATTCTTTAATAATGTTAGGGTGGCTATGGATTCTTCCTTTTTCTGTATGAGCTAAGATGGCATCAGTATTTTTTCTTACTTTGTTGTCTAAGAGCTTCTGTGTGTACTTAAATAAGCAGAAAACTTTACCTTCTTCTCACCTGTTAGTTGTACTACCTGCAAAAGAAGCAAATTAAAAAATATGGGAATAGAATGGCTGCAGAAGTAACTTGGAGCTGTCTAAGGACAAATAAATGTAATGATGGTTTAGTACCTCAGACCACTTTGTAACAAGAATTTTTAATTTTCACTGCTGATCAGCAGGGTATCTGCACTGCTTAGCAACATCTTACCAGTGTAGATGATACCTACATACTACTAAATATAGTTGTAATGGTGGAGTCTTCCAAAGTTGTATTTTTCTATTGGTGCCCTGAGCAGCCTTGCTGCTGATGTGTCTGAGCAGTAGTGTACCAACCATACTCAGAAGCCTCTGCAGGATCCTTGGGTGACTCCATTGTCTGTCAGAATTGCATTCATGGGTATTCTAGGTATCCAAGCACTTCCATTGGCTCAATAAAAGCCTTGAGTCCTATAGAAGTACCTTTCATATTAGTTGTCTTGTCTGTAGATTTTTTTCCCTCTGTCATCCAGTGCTTATTTTAATTGCAATAAACATTGAAAGGTAAGGGGTTGGGAAGCAGGCAGAAGTATCTGCCAGACTCTGCAGGGTTCCTGAAAGAATAGTTCTGAGAAGTGTGACTTGCCAGTGTTAAATGTTTTCTCAGCTCGCGGTCTTAGTTATGATGCATTCAACACCTCTATTCAATCCTCCAGGAAAAGCATGCAAATAAAGATTTGAATGACCTATATTATTTACAGCCAATGGGTTGTAGGCAGGATATAACTTTTTTCTGCAAATGTCATGTCTTGACAACAAAACTCTCAAAGAAAAGCTGTAGTTATAATTAAATAAAATATTAATGAATGGTGTAAAATAAAAGTGTAATAGAAATATGTAAAGAAGAAACATGACATTGTTTTTGTTCTTTAAATTCTTCCCAAAGATGTCATAACCTATCAGATAGTGGCCATTTGTCTGATTTGAAAATCTTTTATTTCAACAAAAAATGAAATGTTTCCATGGAGATCAGCCAGAGATAGCCAAATGACGAACTTCTTGGCTGTACTTTCAGTTTGGTTTCTATGGTTTCCAGACAAGGAGGGGAGAAAGTGAAGTTGCTGAGGTTCTCTTTCTTTCTTTTCTTTCCTTGATTTTCTGCATGTGAAAGATTACTGTAAACTAAGTGATGGAGCTGAAATAAGTATAGGCCCACAACAAGCAAAGGTAATCATTGTCATCTTGGTCCTTGAAAAATGTTGTATATGTCATATTGTGCAGTTTTACATCTGTCCTCATTCTAGGGGAAGGAAATCATGACAAATAGATCAGACTTCCTTACCATTATGAGTCAAGTTCTGTGTAAGAAAAATATCATAACTAGGCTTACCTTGACTGTGCGATACACAATGAGAAAATAGCAACTGGATTTACAGTACATACTTCTTTTTAAAGGATACAAAAACTAACAGTGAAATACTGCATCTTGGAAAGACCTGAAGGCCTTCAGAAAAGGCAATGCTGCAGGAATTGCTAATAATACTAAACTGGATGGAAAATCTTAGGAATTAATCAGGGTAGCTTGTGGATTTCTGTACAGGGTCAATAGAACTTCATAATGCAAACCAAAACTGTCATCTTGGCATCTCAATTCTCATCTTTCCTCTCACCCAGCACCTTAAAGCTGCTTTTCTCAATAAGCATCACATGATTGTTTGGAACTGGTAAATACATGCTGCTTCACTGAATGTTGCACAGACCACATTCCTACTTCATAGATTTGAAGTGTCACTGTTTTCCTCTCCATTCTGGTTTACCGCTTCTTCCCTCCACAAGAACAGTAGAATGACTTCTTCATTTTTATTTTTTTTTTTGTAAATGCATCATATATGAACTTTTCCTCAGGTTTTTTTTTTTTTTTCAGGGCCAATTCCATTCTCTCCTGTCATCTCTATCAGGTTTCTGAGAAGCCAACTTCTGTCTCTTGCCACTGATTGCATGGTTCTTTTTCTGGCTTCCTTGCAGAGAAAAAATTATGATATTGTAGAAAGAATCATAACTCAGAACAGAGTAAACAAGATGTGATTGTATTGCTATTGTGGAACTAGCTGAAGTGAAGATCAAGTGAAGCTTGATGGTCTGTGAAGCCTCCTATATCTGCCCTGTATGTATGACTCTGCAAAGTTAATTGCTCATGCTGCCTCCAGGCAAGAAACTGATGAAAAAGGAAGCTATGTATATCACACAACTTGCTCTGATGTCTTTTTTAAAATTTTTTTTATTTTTATAAAGAAAAAGAACACCTAGTTTAACAATCCAAGCTACCTACTTTCCATTGAAATGCATGAAAAAAAGCCTTGATATCAAACATAGGACAAAAGAAAGTTAATACATAATGAAAGACCACAGAATATTAATTAGATATAAAATCTCTTTTTTTCCAAAAGTCTTTGAAAAGTATTAGAAATCTCTGCACAAAACAGATGGATCATGCTAGCGGCATAACAGGGAAGGAGTCCAGGAGGTATCACCAGCCTTACCCACAGTAACTTAGTGAGGGATGGCTACAATACCTTAAACATGTGTGGGGCAATGGAAAGTGACAGGTACTGCTACTTACAAGCCAATTGACTCCTCAGAGCAGTGTTTGCTCTTCTGCTGATGAAATGAGTTAGGAATAAGCCTTGCATGAACTGCATCCTTCCACTTATCCTGCCATCCCTTCCACTTATGAAAGTCCTTAAATTGTCCTGTGTATCACTACGAGAGTGCAAACAGCAGCAAGAAGATAAAAGAAGCAGTGGGAATGTGGTGTAATGGTGCTCTCAAATACCCTTAGGTGAGATGCAGTTTGAGAAGCATTACAAGGGGAATAGTATTGAAATTGATCTCTGTGGGTATAAGATCTGATTAATACAAGCATTTAAAATATTAATTCATCCTTTACTTCAAGATCACTGTATGAATGGAATCTTTTAAGTAATGAAATGTAATATTTACCTTGATTAGGTAATACTGAAAATAGTTCGCTGATGCCCACCTGTAAATTATGACAAAACAGTTTTTGCCTGTGTAATGATTTTTAATTGTGTACAGTATGCTAGAACAGAACTTGTTAGTAGCTTGCAGAATGATGTCTACTTGTGTAGAAAAGACTCTCCATGATGGAAAATATTTCCTGGAGGGTAGAAATGCTATGTTGTTTAGTGGATTAGCTTTCCGAAAAGACTTTGAGTTTTGTCCATCATTGCCATTACTCTGCTTCCCTTTAATTATATTGCCTATTAAGAATGATAGACTATTTTCCTAGTTTTTGTTCATCAAACCAGTATTAGTTGAGATATGGCCCATGTGCCAGATGCACTTCATGGAAAAATTCCTCCTCTCTACAGCATGCTCCTGTTGTCATTGTCTGGGTGCATCTCAGGACTGTCTCCCACGCTTGCATCTGGCCATAAAGCCAAAATGCTACGGTGTCAGTCAGAAACTGAAGAATCATAGAATCATTTAGGATGGAAAAGACCTTTAAGATCATTGAGTCCAATCGTAAACCTAACACTACCAAGTCCACCACTAAACTGTTTCCCTAAGTGCTACACCTACACATCTTTTAAATACCTCCAGAGATGGTGACTCCACCACTTCGTTGGGCAGCCTCTTCCAGTGATCAACAACTCTTTCAGGGAAGAAATTTTTCCTCATATCCAGTCTAAACCTCCCCTGGTGAAACTTTAGTCCATTTCTTCTTGTCCTTTCAATTGTTATTTGAGAGAACAGGCCAACACCCACCTCACTGCAATCTCCTTTCAGATAGTTGTAAAGTGCAATAAGCCTACTTTTCTCCAGGCTAAACAACCTCAGTTCCCTCAGCTGCTCCTCACAGAATTTGTTCTCTACACCATTCACCCACTTCATTGCCCTTCTCTGGATGTGCTCCAGCATTTCAATGTCTTTCTCGTAGTGAGGGGCCCAAAACTGAGCACAGTATTCAAGGTGTGGCCCCACCAGTGCTGAGTGCAGGGGCACAATCACTTCCTTGGTCCTGCTGGCCACACTATTTCTGATACAAGCCAGGATGCTGTTGGCCTTCTTGGCCACCTGGGCACACTGCTGGCTCCTATTCAGCCCACTGTCAACCAACACCCCTAGGCCCTTTTCTGTGAGGGCAACTTTCCATTGCTCTGCAGTGTTTCCTCTGCTGTGACCAGTCACACACTCATCATGTGAAGAGCAAAGCCTCTTTTTAACATGTGCCAGATGTGCATACTGCGACATCCATGACCTACAAGGAGGAATGCAGCAGCTCGCTGTTCTGCCTGCTCCCCCATGCTGCAGTCTCATGACTGATGCTGCCACACAGCTAGGATGTGACTGTACTTTGCCTAGGTAGTGGATGTGCAAGTAATTGTGACAGGAGAGGGGGATGCAGCTTCCAGTGCAGCAGAAATAGATCTATGGCCACCCTCTGGCTGAAAGTGTAGGTGTCACTTTCCTCCTATGCACATTTTTTAAAAGTTGAAATAAAATTGCATATCATAAATTGACTTAAAAAATCTGTATCTCCTCAGCCATACCTTTCTGCAGTGATCTCTCTTGCTTAGAAAAGGAGGATAAATTAACAAGCATGAGGTGTTTGCTTTGGTGTTTTTTTTTTCTTCTGCTTGAAGCTCTAGGCTATCTCTCTGTTATCGGAACTTTGCAGGAAAAATGCAGGTTTTCGCCCTTTCAGGGAAATCTTTTCTACCTAAGCTCATGACTCTACTTTGCCTCTTTTTAATTTGGCAGAAAGTGCTCTTCAACCTGAACCATTGCTAAACATGCTCTGAGATGCCTGAAAAAATTCTTGTTGAGTTTGGTTCTGTTAATAGTACAAAACAAGGAAAGACTTCTGTGGTAAGTCTGAATATTTGGTTTTTAAGTCAAAGACTGGATACAAAAGGCTGAAAGTAAAACAAGCCTGATGTCATCTAGCTTAAATTTAAAGGCAACATGATGTAATTACAGGATTTTGCTTAAAACCCCCAAAGGACTTCTGAGAGAGAGATTGTGGGCAGCGATCACAAATCCTCAAAAGGTAGTTTGTCTACCTTTCCCCAAAGGTAGTTTGTCTGTCTGTATTCCTAGCAATAGAGCTTTCTGAGGGAAGAGAAGGGGAGGAAAGAAAGGAAAAAAATTCTTAAACCTTCCAGGAGAGCTGGGTGATGGACTGAGGCACTCCTAGCCTGTGCAGTACATGTATTTCCCAGACTCCATCACAAAATGTTAGATGCCTCCACAGATCTAGCCATCTGTCCCCAGCTCAACTTACCATACCACTTAACATGGACAATATGACACTGCTGACAACAAGCCAAAATTTAATGTAGTTTTAACTGCCATTGGCACTCATTGCCCTTTCTGCTTATACATGCAAGCGACAGGACTTTTTTGGGTACACAGATTCTCCCAAGTTCATAGCACTATTCCTATTGCTGCTGACCTTAAGGCTTATTTTAAGAATTCAGAAGTGATGCTGTAGACTTTGCATTTGATCTCTTAGTCAATATCTGTGTAAGAAACTGCTAGTTGCTCCAGAAGCTGCCAGATCTTAAGCAGAAGTAACAGGTCTGCTACTGAAAAAAATAGCAAAATAATTAACTTTTTTTCAAAATTACTTTTTCAATGTATATAGTGTGATGCTGGAAATAAAAGGTCTTGAAGTCAATGTTCTGAATTCTTTTAATATAAAAAATAAAATAAAATAAAATTTAATATTAAAAATTGAAAAATGAAATAAAAAAATTTTAGAGGTTTTCTCTAAAAGCTTCAAAGCAGTTACAATTTCCTCTTTTAGTTGATATATCTGCTCAGGAAATTATACTGAAACATCCTTTTTGTGAAAGTCTGCTTAAATAGTTTACAGCTTAAATATTTATATGTACAAGTAGATATATCTAAATATCATAGTAAAAATTGTTCCCCAAGCAATCCTAGCACAGTACCTCTTTGTGGCAGTAGCAGGGCTTGGGCATATTCATTCCCATTTCCCCATCCTTCAGAGGTCACCGGTTTGCTTGCCCAGTTTTGATAACCTGTCCAATCCAGGACAGGAAAGAGATGCTTCGATATGAAGGTTTTTTACTCTAAGAGCATGAGAAATGAAGAAATGGAAAAACAGAAAGAAAAAAGTAATGGTGCACAATGGGTGTGTGTGTGAGGAAAGGTTATTTGGGAGTAAAGAGATATTCTGAGAACAGAAAAAGTATTCTGAGTTGAGGAACACAGGGTGTTGGAAGCTTGGTACGGAAAAAAGACTCAAATTGAGTGCAAGAAGGAAGGATGAAATAGTTTTGAGAGACTCCTGAAGGACTTATATTTGCTAGGAAAAAAAAAAGTTACTTTTAATACACATCCACATTTTCATGTAATGTAAAATGCAACTTGCTTCTAAATACACAAACTGGTCAAACAGTGTAGCGGGCTGCTATCAAAGTCACACTGCCTATGAGTTACAACCTCTGCAGCCTTTGTTTGGGTGCAGATGACATCCTGACCTGGTTTTGCTATTGCTTTCACCGGCTGTTATGCTTAATTTTAGGATTTTAACCCATGCCAGTTAAGATACAAGTAAGCACAAGTGGAAAATATGTTTTAACTCCTATTGTAGATGTGTTCTTAATGTACTGCAAACATGTGGTACATTTACTAAATACACCTTTACTAAAGTGTCATCTCCATACTTCTGCATTACTACAGAGTACACTTTGCTGGCCACAACACATGCCCGTTAACATCTTGTGTCTAAACCATCTTGGAAAGGTTGCCTTGCATTCCTACCGGGCTGTATCTTCCCTCTCCGACACTCGGGAGAGAAAGAGCTTCTTGCTGCCATCTATTGATAAAGCAGGAGAAGTGCCAGCCCGAGTCAGACCGCGTTGGCGCGACTCGCAGTGCAAGCGCCGTGGCCGGTCTTGGTTATACTATTTTTTAATCTCTGTTTATAGAGGCAATGAGGTGTTGTTATCCTTGCTGACTGAATAAACACAAATGACTCGAATTTGATGCAGGGTGAGCGAGGCTTCTGCTTAACCCAATCAGCCGTGGGGTGCTGGGTACAGGAATTCAGATGTCCCAGGAATGTGGAGAGAAGGGAGAAAGGGCCCTGGGGCTTTTGCCATAATGAAATTCATAGTAAATTGCAATAAAATATAAGGAAGCTGACATAGAGATCATAATGCTTGTAAAGCAATGATCATTAGACAGTTCAGGAACATGGAAACCCCTTTCCAGGGCTATGTTAAAGGCAAAGGACCACGAAAGCTCACCTAGAGCAAGTGAAGAGGGCAGTGCACAGAAGCAGTGACACAGCCAGGCACAAGACAATGTAACAGGCACCTCTTCATGCAACGCATCTCCCTGGGAGTTAAGGAGGCAGATGTAGGGTCATGCCAGGGTCTGTAGCTTCACTGCCCATGGAAAGTGTACAGGAGGTCTCTAGAAAGTAGGATGGAACCATAGGACCAGAGGTCTTTGGTATTGGATATTCACATCAATAGATGGGGAAACTGAGTCAGAAGACTCAGAATGCTTAAGCCGTGTAAGTATGTGCTTATTTTTTTTTGTGCAAACACCTCTGTGATTTATTGGTGTTTCATTCCCTGAATTGATGTAAAATTTATTTTTCTTTTCCAGGTAGCTTTTGTTTTATACAATGACTTTTATGCACATGAAGATGCAGGAGGCTTTTGACATTTTTCCTTACATTTCAGGAAGTAGCTACAAGCTGTTGTCTCCTATGTATAGAAGGAGTCAATGGATATTTGATCCTTACTAGCTTTGCTTGCAAACACCTGTAAAGGGTTAAAGTGTCAACAAACCAAATTCAAAGATCTCATATAAACAGCCAACAAACCAAATTCAAAGATCTTATATAAACAGCATATGTGGATTTCTTGCTATTAACTTAATATTCCTGTGAAAATGCTAAAATTAACAAGATAATATGGAGTTGCTGAAAGGAAAAAAATCTAGCTTTAAAAAAAATCCAAAACCAACACATTGAGTACTCAAGCCAACAGCAGTTTTCTCTCTTAGAGAGCTTTTTATTATTTTTTATTGTAACTAAAGGTAATTAAAAGATCCTCAGCAACTGCACTCTACACCTGGAAAAGGAGACTATTAATGCAAATTTAATTCCTGCACAGGTCATTGAGGTAGAACAATACTAGATATTAAATAGTTATTAACTAGTCTTTATGTCAGCTGGTGAGTTCTTTACTTTTACTCTCCCGATTCTCTTCCCCCATCCCACTGGGGAGTGAGGGGGAGTTGAGTGAGTGAACTCAGTGTGTTTAGACATTTGCCAGGTTAAACCATGACACCTGTGAAAGAAGAAATATTCGAACTTGAAATAAGTGAAGATTCTTATTAAAAGTTATTATCCATTGCAATGGTTTGTCAAAGTGGAGTAGATTCATCAGCTCTGGAATGTCTCTAGTGGTATCTGCACACTTTTCACAGAATCACAGAATCACAGAACATTAGGGATTGGAAGGGACCTCAAAAGATCATCTAGTCCAATCCCCCTGCTGGAGCAGGAACACCTAGATGAGGTTACACAGGAAGGCGTCCAGGCGGGTTTTGAATGTCTGCAGAGAAGGAGACTCCACAACCTCTCTGGGCAGCCTGTTCCAGTGCTCTGTTACCCTCACTGAGAAGAAGTTCCTTCTCAAATTTAAGTGGAACCTCCTGTGTTCCAGTTTGTGTCCGTTATTTTCTAATTAATGTGTGTGTGTGTTTTATGTTTGTTCAGTTTGGCTTTTTATTTATTTTTACTATTAACATTACCTATCAGCATTTCAATGTCAGTTCTAAATGCTAAACAAATCTTAATTAGATGGATAGTTGCTCTTTCAAGATATCAGTGCTAGAAAACAAAATCTTTGTTTTTCAGCACACATTATCAAAAAGCAAGGTAGCATGCACCCTACTTCTGCATGTTCTCTGCAGAGTTGCAGAAAATTCTAAGTCTTTTGGTCTTCTTAATTTAAAGCATTTTAGACTAGGCACTATATTGCTTTACCATACAAGCATCATAGATTCACAACACTGGAACTACAGTACTACAGATTTTACCTATAAACTAACTGGAGGTGTTTTAGATCAGATAAGTACTATTTGAGACTGTGTGTGTGTTCATGTTTCCCCTTGATCCTCATCACTACAGTTTCTAAGTAGCTCACACACGCACACTGATGCTTTCATCTTCCATAAGTCCATGAGATATGAAGGGGGTGATCAGTGTTGTGTAACAGACTGTTCCAGTTGAGAACAACTTTGTGCCTTGTGGATTTTATCTGAAGTCAATGCAGAGAGCAGAGGACAGGTCATAAAAATGCATATTCAGTGCTACGAATGCCGTGAAGGTGTCATTTCACCTCTGGAGTAGGAAAGCTCTTGGAACTTCTTCTGAATGTAAACTCAACTCTCACACCATATTTTCTTAGGGACCTATTTTGTCTGTTTATCAGAGTTAAGAGGTTTCCTTTTTTCCTCTTTGCAGTGGCAACAACATGGAGCAGGCAAACATAATTCAGTTTTGCTTGGAATAGAACTTTACACAAAATAAGAGGAAAAACATCCACTTTAAAAGAAACGCTTGAAATCCAAACATTTTGGTTATTCAGCTTTTTTTTTTGTTATCTTTCTCAATTACATGAATTTTCAAAAAAAATTTTCATGTGTGAATTTATTCCATGCTTACAGATGACCTTCACTCATTGTAACAAAATTCCAGTTTAACTCTTGTTTTATTTTTTTAATTTTTTTTTGTTAGGCTATCTATTTTAAAAATAACAGATGATTCTTAAGCAGTCTTTAACTACAAATAAGAACAACCTCTCAATAAATTATGACTTATTACACTAGTATATACAATTTTTTACCATTTCTGTAGCCAAGTCTTCATGCAATTATATGAAGGCTTGCTTTTTAGAGTTCAAGTATCTGCAAGTAAATTCATAAAATAAGTGAGATAACTCAATGTTTCAGCCACAGAAATTTTCCTATTTCCATTAAAACATGAGTTATACTGTTTTTTAAATTTATCACAAATATATTTCTACCACTGATTTTTTTTTGCCTTTTTTTTTTAGCCAAAAGGATGGATATGAGAAAGCCAAATTCTATAGCTTTCAGCTCACAAAATATACCCTAAGCATCACTTTTGTTTCTGTGGTTTCTATCTGTTCAGTATCCTCCTTTTGTACAGGCAGATCCCCTTCTAAAGTGTAATCATGAGTGCATCTTTTCGACAAGTTATAGCTGTAACTTGCTGCTACCTTTACAGAAGTGATATGTTCTCTGTGAGAAAACAGTCTTGCTGGGGCTTTTTGGTGTTTTGACCAAATAGATTTTAGATCTTTAACCATTTCTAGAATGGTTACAATGGAACTCCTACCAAATGTTCCATACATGGTATGACTCATAGTACCATTTTGTGTACCATCCTTGTGCTTATTAAAAAACCTCCCCTCATCTGAAGAAGTACAGGATCCAAAGCAATACAAAATTTACAAAACTTCCTTCCAGTATCGTTTGTGTTCCTTGAGATTGAGTATACTTGGGTTCAGAGCTAAGATGATGGGTTCCCTTTTGTTTCTGTTAGTAGAAAACAGATTACATGTTAATTTCTTTAATTAGTTTTACTATTTCATGTCACTAAAAAAACAATCAAATTTCAACCACATGAGAAACTGCTCTGCAAGTGTTACGGCCATGAAATTCACTGGAAAGGTTCTCACAACAAAATGTGAAGGTAAAATCAGGGTCAAAATAATGGGAATTATATGAACAAAATAATTCATTTCAGTATCAATATTGAAGTCTGCTTGTACACTTCCAGAAATTAACACAATTTGTATTTACTATTGACTCTTTGTTTACTGTTCACATAAACAATATATTAAAGGCAGAATAAATATTGTCTCCTATGACAAATTAAAGGTAAAAGTGTAGCTCAGGAAAAAACAATATCCTTATTTAAGCAGGAAGGTCTGATTTATTTATTTACCCCCCCCTACAGTTTTTGCTTACTTTGTGTGTGTGCCTGTGTGTGTGCATGATTCCTGTGGCAAATCAAAATGCATAACACTAAGAAGCCGATATGTCTCAGAAAGACTATTTGAATTATTTTAAAATTATCAAGCAGCTGTTGATAGGCATTGAAAAAGCTACTCATGTGCATGGTTGTAAAATTATGTTCATCATCATAAAAATGGATATACTTTTGGTTTTCTGGTTTCATTGCTCTTGGTTAGCTTAAAATTGATGCAAAAGCTCTGAAATATTTCCTGACTTATTATTATGTTACTTTGACATAATTTAACAGAGCTATTAAATGTGACTTATGAGTTGAATCACTTGCCCACTGGATTTCATTGTTCAACTCCAGCCAATAACAAATGCTTCAAAAAGTGTATTTCCTGTGTAAAGAAAGAATTTAATTGATTTATACAGATATAAGCTGCTTATAAGCTATTTATACATCCATGTGTCAGAACAAGTGCAAGACACCTGCACAAGATTAATACTTTTTCTTTTCACTTCCTTTTTTTCTTTATATTTAAATCTTCTTTAAGTTTCTTTCTATTCAGCTTAGAGTTTGAGTTTTTGTTGCTTATGGGGCCTCTAAGGGTGTTCTAACCATTAGCCTCAGGCACGTACACTCACTGTTACTTGACACAATTTTAGGCAGGCAGCAGCGCAAAACAGCTTGTCTCTTCATGTGTTACGGCTTTGCAACACCCTTATGCCACAAAATTAACTACTTCCTTACATTCCTGAAACTGAGACTTTTTTCGACATGGTAGTACTTCCTTTCAGTGCTGCATTACCTTAGAAAATAGAAGTAAGGCAACATACAAAGATTGAATACAGCAATTTTAGACAGCCAAATAATCCACTACTGAAGGTAATGCGAAGGTTTTTTGTTTTTTTCTTCTATTACAGCTATTTATGCTGATAGTGTTGCCTTGGTAAAATATCATCCTTTTATACATGAATGTAAGATCTGTCACAGTAATTTCAAAGTTGGTATGTATGCCAGACCCATTAAGTATTCCAGAAGTCTGAGAGCAAACTAAGAGAAATGTTCTTTATATCCTTTCTGATTACAAGGATTAACTTTATGCATCCTTTCCTTTATCCCCTACAGTCATACTGCCTTGATGTGTGTTGTATGGATTAGCAAAACATCAGAGCCTCGGAGGAACTGTGCTTTGCTGCTAACTTTTAGGTGAAACACATACTGTGGTCTTTGCTGTTGGTATCCTTCCTCTAATTTGCACTGAAGTGAAATGAAGCACCCATGTGGTCTCTGATGATTGCCTGATGCTGGAAGAGGCCACTCCTGTTTTGTGCTAGGTGACACTACTGCTTTAGAAAATCGGTTTTTGTTTCACTTTGTGGGGTTTTTTTTAATCTTTCTCTGGGGAAAATGAGTAAAACCCAAGCTGTTAAACTGCATGAAGCTTCTTTGTAGAGACTAGTTCAAAGCCATCCAAAGAGGTGAGAGCACATCTGTGGTGAAACACACCACCCTAAACTCTTAAAAAGAGCTGGGGAATGAGAAGTTGCACTGGGTGACAATCCATTCCACTTAAAGAAGATATAGTTACTTATATTGCATAAATAATGGAAAGAAAATTATAAATATGTTAAGACTATATAGTAAATGTTAATCACATAGATGGCTGATAAGATTGTTTAAAGGAATAATGAAATATCCATTGTTACTGTGGTTAAAAACCATGCAAGATTCTCTGATGTCTTGAGGAATAGAAGAGCTTCAGTCAGAGACAGCTATTATTAAACGTCGATTATAAATAATATTGCAGAGAGGCAAATGGTTCAATAGCTAACCCTATTCTGATGTAGAGTATTAGCTCCATCATGTATGGTGTGGTAGGTAGGTTACCAGTTGTAGCAAAGGGAGCTGTGAGGCATTATCTACTAAAATTAAGCATTTTCAGATCTACAGGTTTTGACAGCATACACTTAAGGACTCAGTAAACTTATATTTTATTTTATTATTTTTAACTCCAAACTACACTTTTTCAGTCACAAACCCATAAGGATGTTAAAACAATACGCTGGGTAATATTAAAAAAACCCCACCACCAAACAAACGCTTCCTCCCCACCCTCAACTCAACATTCAATAATGCCTATGACTTCACCAAGAAGAAAGGAAAGCATACAGTTGCTGACATCATCATCCAAATCTCTACCAATGGACCTCCAAGTCAGAAAGCATTCCCTTCTTCACCACTCGTATTTCCATGAAAATACAGGAAATGTAGGCTGAAGTTAGAAACCTCCAGTTTCAAAGACACAGGCTCCTTCAGTGAGGATAGTTAAGTGTTTCAAAAGAGTAGTACTGTAAGTACGGTACTGCTCTGCTTTCTGAAACCTTAAAAAGGAGATAAAAGATTTCCTAAAGCATTTTGTTTGTACTGGCCTAGATCATTACAGTATTTGGAAGGCTTTGAAATCTGTGGTTTTATGAGTTTTGTTTCTCTTTTTTGAGGTAAAATATGTATTGCACTTAGCATGTTTTTATCAGTTGCTGCTACATAATAAATCAGTAAGTAGAATTGAATTTCCTCCTTCAGCTGAATCTCCAACTTTAGCTCATTGCTTAGGAGGGTCTGGAGGAATTTACATATTTTATTTATTTATTTATTCATCTGAACCTTCAAAGTTTGCTCAGATGACAGAGTAAGTTAGGAATGTTGTATTCATGTTGTTAAATAATACTGAGAATACTCTGCTTGGTGTCCTTATATGCTAAAGTTCACAGCAACTATTGCAGGCATTTGGGAAGCTGCAAACTACAGTGATCCATTACAGTGGTTACTCAAATATTGAATACGCATGTATCATCGTGAAGCTTTAGATTTAGTTTTACTCCACAATGAAAGTCATAAAAAATGAAGAATTTTTACATGTCATTGTTTATTAAGCTGTAGTGACCTGAAGGCTAGACTCTAGAGGCAGACAGTGTAGTGGCTTCACCTTTGTTTAAGCTCTGTGAATGAAGAATTAAATTGTACTCTTCTTTCCGTCTCTTGTTTAGCCAGCTACATTTTTATTAGTTGTCCACTTTCTACTCTTATTTCAATCTTCTTTATTACTCTCCTTGTCATTGTAAGAGACTTCTGCATAGATAATTAGACCAAAATTGCTACTGGTAAGAAAATTTGCTGCTCAAGGAAATTCTCTCAAATACTCCTGTTAGTATTTTTGGAGAGCAAAGAAAAGTGACTTCCTGAAACAAATTAATTTAATTTCTTGACATATTGTAGAAAAAAAAAACAACAGTGCTGAACCATCTTTGATCCTTAGGGCACAGTTTTTAACTTAGCTGTGGCGTGTGTGGGGGAAGGCATTGAGAAATATTTATTGACTGAGAAACATGAAAATATAGGAAATGCTGTGATCTAGCACACGAGCAGAGAACATGAATCATGGTGTTTTGATTTGTTGGTTTAGTTTGTTTGTTTTTTGTTTGCTTTTCCCCAATCTAGTATGAAATAAGAGAAAACAGTCTTATTGTTAGTCTTCTCTAACTTCTGAGTGCCAGGCTTTCGGGTAGTTCTGTAAATATTACTATGGCTTGAAAAATGTGTGGAGACACTCCACGAGTATTTAAGTATCTCATTTGACACAGGATAGAAAGCTTTCCCAAAATGACTTAACATAATTTACTGTTTATAGAGATATTGTTTCTCGTACAGCAAATGGTCTTGTCATTATAACAAAGTATTGTCTTTTCTCATTACTTTCACTGTGCGCTGAAGTATGTTAAAATTATATTTTTTTTTCCTGAAGTTGGTATTTGACATACTAAATTATGCAACTGATCTTTAGATAGTGCAATTACCTGTTTTGTAAAAATAAGTCTGCCAACTGCATGCATACATTACCCTTCCATGCTTGATTCTGATATGTTTTAATTTAGGTACCGCTAAACATAACTGCTTGACTACACAAACTCTAATTGACTGATGCATGTATTTATATTCCTGGGTCACTGATCAAGGGCAGTTAATCACTAAAACCAAAGTCCTGCCTAATTTAAGACTGAGAGTCTAAAGTGTGGTGACAGCAAGCCTTGCCCTCTGCTGTGCCTCAGTATGTGGCTGGAGCTGTGAGGTTTACAGCTGGTGAGCAGGAGCTTGGAGACCCTCAATAAAGATGTATGCTATAACTAGAAAAGAAATTACTTTTTCCAGTCAGTTAGGAAGAAACTTAACATAGGAGGGAAGCTAGGACTTGTCTGAAGCAATTTTTTTGTCTGTGAAATATACATCATACTTGGTGCTTCAGTGGCTTGAATAGTAAAAGTTTGGGGTGTTTTTGTTCTTGCAATAGTAGATAAAGATGTCTTTTATGGCACCAATACTACTGCCTGTGAAGCTGATGTGAAGCTTCATGATGACATTGTAGTGTCATAGTACAAGAACTGTTTTGGTAATGTTTAACTAAGGAGCCTGTATCATTACAGTCCTGATGCAATGATGTTCGTGGTATGAGCTTGGTTTTGGGGCTCATAGATGAGTGAAGCCCATTCTGCAAAGTGGTCATCTTCATAAGGAGACCTTACCTTTGGAAAAATGGTTGCTCCTCTGAAACTCTGCTGAACTCAGGGGGGAAATTGGAGCTTTGCTGTCCAATAAAATGTCTGTTATGGATGTTTACAAATTAATCTCTATTTTTAAACAGCAAAAAAGGACTTCTGAGGAAAAATATGTTAAACTAGCATTAAGGGTCTGATTAAACTTGGGAAATGCAGTGGTAAGACTCAACCAAACAATTCTCATTTTTGTGCTTAAGTACTGTACCTCATTTGGTATGCAAGATTTCCTTCCCTGATAGACCATAACAGCTGCAATAGCAAACCTTTAATGAGTTAAGAACTGTTTAAGCCTTGATTGTAAGTGATTGTTGCTTTATGCTCCCCTGCATTGGCTATATCCTTGAGATAGATCCTTTCATGTAAAACAGGTTTCTAGAGTAGAATGAAAAAGAACAAACTATAAAATGTACATATGAACAGGACTTTAAATTTCAGTCTCAGCTGTGTTGCTCGTATTATGTTTGATGGAAAATTACACTTGAGCACTCTCACCACAAAAGCAGTTTTTGGCTAAACAGAATTTTTGTATGAAAATAGGTGTTCTCCCTGGGAGAAGAGACCGACCTACAAAGGACAGCTAAACAATAAATCACACATATTTTCCTGGAAAACCCACAGCAGTGTTTCCAAACTTTGACCAAAATATCTGGATTTTTATATTCTCTTTCTCCATGTGTATAATCCAACATTTTGGTTATGGCCACCATCTATGAACTGAATTCACAGATTCATTGGAATAACTGAGAATGAAATATAGGAATGCATCTTCACCACCAGAAACTAGATGGCAATGAATTTCATCAGAAGTGACTGATGTGCACAATAATTTGTGCATTGCTCAGAGACACTGTTGGAGGACAGATCAGATTTGATAGTGAAAGGCTGGAAATGCTCAGAGTGATGAAGCTATCTATCATGAGGATAAAGTTCTGGGTATGTGTATTGGTCTGGTTTATTAATGGCACAAGATGGTGAAACTTTTTCCTGCAGGAGCTATGATTTTTTGCAGACTTCATTTTGCTTCAGCACAAATATACGAAAAAATTGGCTCAACCTTTCCTGATAACTTGGGGCTTGTTTATCTTGTTAGACATCTAAGAAAAGTTAGCACCTCCCTGGTGTATTTGCTATTTATTGTAATGGCTCACTTTTACAACAGTAAGTTCAATAGGCAAGATTTAATGCTTAATCAATTAAAGAAAAGGTTCAATTTTTTTGTTTGGTTGTGGGTTTTTTTACCTTAGAAAAAGCTATTTTTTAGTGAGTGGTGTTTGTTCACTGTATATAACTTAAAATGGAAAAGTCAGACTGTGGAGTAATTCCAGCTGAGGGTAAATAGTATTTATAACTGCCATGGACCTCTGAAAAGTAGATTAATCTACATGATTTCGTGGCTTCTCTTTTATTCCTTTATGTTAACAGTTTCTAGATGCTGACAGCAAGAATTTCAATCAGTTGAACATGAAGCTGAGTAAAAAAACAGATATAAGGTTTTTGCAATGGATAATTAACATCTATCATGCATTGCACCAACATATCATTGCAGACAGATGGTAAACAGGAGTCCAAAAAGTCTTAAACTTTTATATGTCTCTTCACAATATTTACAGTTGCATTAGAAGTGGAAATTACAGAAAGCATATAAACATTCATACTTCCACTTGTTTACAAGATGAGAAGATGAAATAAAATAGGTTAGTTTCAAATTTTCTTTATTTTAGAAAACTATACATCGTTCTACGAGACAAATGCTCAAGATCTGCATGACAAATTCTGTGCTTCTTAATTAAGCAATGGCTTTTGCCTGATGAAGGCCTATGGAATTCAGCCCACTTATGTGGTGTTTGGGTTTTTTGTTTCATTTTGTGTTGGGGTATTTTGGGGGCTTTTTGGTTGAGTTCTTTTTATGTAGTGCTGTGTGCTATAAATTAGCATGCAGTAGTACAACAATGCAAGTCCTAAAATATTAATCTATTTTCATGGGTAGGAAATTATATCTCTTGCCCCTCATTAACCAGCAAACAGCCGCACTTGTTCAGTATTCCAATCACCACTGAATAGTTAGACCCATCTTTAAACAGCAGTTTTAGTGTGCTGGGTTTAAAAGACTCTGTTGATGACTGAGCAATTGCACAGCTAGCTGACTGGCTGTACTTCGAGCACTAATGTAGTTGGAGCACAGCTGTAGTGAAGTAAGTCATGCAAAAATACTGACTTTTAAGGTCAGTCTGGTTTGTGATAGAATGAAGAACATGTTCCTATAAGTTTAGGAAGACAGAGGTCAAAGGTTTGTATTGCAGTGATAGTAAAACAGTAGTAGAGGTCTTGGAAGATCTACAACAATTTTCTCTGATGAATGCTTTCAAACAATCTGTTCTGAATGTTGTTGATTTACACCACTGAAATGAGCAAATTTAGAGGTATCTTGTATGCACACTATCCGTAGTGCATCAGAGTACTGCACATGCTGAGTACTAAATTCCACCGAAGACATCAGTGCACTGCTTCTTGGTGAGATACTTTGCATTAAGTTTAACACACACTGATGAGAGATGGATTTTTTGCATTAAGTTTAACACACACTGATGACAGATGGATTATTGTTGTTGTAAGGAAACAGTGGGGACAAATTAGATGGGTGAAGACTAGATTTTTAGCCAAACCTTATTGTAAAGGGAAAAAAAGGAGTAAACTGTTTCCTAATGTACTATTTTGTAATAGAATATACAATCTGCCTTAGGCTTAAATAACTTTATATTTTCCAAAGTATGTAATAGTTTTTGATGATTTTAATGTGTTCCCAGCATTTTAGCTAACCAAATTGGTATAATCTTTTTAATTTCCTCAGGGCTATTCCATGAGATTAGTGACTGTCCCATGAATCAGTCAGGGAATGTGTGAAAATAGATCCAGACTTTGGAAAGGAGAGAAGCTCCAGCTGTAATTTCAGTAAAGCATTTCATATCTAGAGATCTGTTCTTGAGTCTAAACAAAGTTCTTTTGGTTTTTATTGTTGGTTTTTTTAGGTTTTTTTTTGTAGTCTTATATAGTATCTAGATTTTTTTTTTAATTGTGTTGTGCATGACCTAAAAAGAATAGAAATGCAAGGAAACCTGTTATGAGGATGTGCCTTGTTGTGCTGAGGGTGACATACCACTGAAATCTGGTTAGAAAGCAGAAAAGTGCCCCAGAGGGTACAGGTAATAGAATAAATATTTCTAAAGAGGAGAAAAAGCAAAAGTTTGTGTTTTGCTTTTAAGCTTCCATAGGAGTATTTCAGCTGTAGTAAAAATATGGTTCAGCTTCTGTGGTTATTAGCCAAGAGAGAGCTGTCAATCAGTTTCACTCCCTTGAACTGCTCACTGCAGACCCAATTACAGCAGTTGCCGGTGTTGTTGCCTATACTTTAGAGACACAAAAGGGCTTTGGCATAAAATTAACTTATAGAGTTTCACAGTATTTTTTTTAGAAATATTCATTTCTTCTGATTTGGGGTTGGTTGAGAAGAAAGAGAAAAAAACATTGTGTGCATACAAATCTAGAGTGCAAAGGCCTCCAAGAAACTGTGCCCAGCAAATGCTTCCATAGTTTTCTGTCTGGGGCATCATCTCTCCTAACTGTGCCAATAAAAAATTAAATTATCTTTCAGAAATAGAGCAACTGTTTACAGTGAGAGGTGTAATGAGAGCAGAGTGAAGAAAGGCAAGTTTCAGGTGGGTCAATAAAGGAGTTCAAAGTAAGGAGAAAACAAAGAGTACCTGCAGGCCAGGAATACATTATAGTTATTTGATTAAACATTCGGCTTCCTGCTGCTTCATTTCTCACCAATAACACAAATTCCCATGCTCCTGTTGAAGATGGGAGACTCAGCAAGAGTTTCTTCTCCTCAGCCTGTTCAGGCACCTGTCCTTCTACCTGTGGGTCCCAAGTACAGCAGGCTTGGAAATGGCTCTCTTCTCATGGGGGTGCCAAACACGTGGCTCTGGATCCTGCTTTTGAAACCTGCTCAGAGAGAAATACATGCAAGAGACAGGAGACTTATTTTACTAACTGGCAGTGAAAAAGGAATTAAGCTGTCGGCATTTATTATGAGCTATTGCAACCACAAAAAAATAACAGTAGCAGTCACCAAAACTTTGATCTTTTGGCTAGAGCAGATGAAAGCCCTTTTTGGGCTCAGAAGATAACTCTGAGAAATTGATATATTTGGTTCATTTGTCCATATCTCCATGCCCTACAAAACACTGTGCTATGTTCAGCAGTGTTTAAACAGCATTGGGATCCTGGGATGAATGTAGCCAGATAAACATTAAAGTTACTCCTGAAAGGGCAAAGTATTTCTATTTGAAATGGATGGGGCTTAGCATTTTTAAGTCCTCTGAGAACATGACTGGGATAAATACTGGCATCATTAGGGTGTGAGGCACCTTCATCAAGTATGGCAAGGAACCACCCTAGACAAAACTAAGGTTTTCTAAGCTCACAGAGCAAACATATCAAAAGGTGGTATGACATTAACAGTACAGCACTTCTCTGCCTGACCCTGCAGGAGAGATGGCAACCAAAGTGTAGCCAGTGCCTGTGTTAATATGCAAATACAAACATTTTCCCTTTATATGTCTTGCTTACTAAAAATATGTATATATTTAATGAACCTTGCCCATAATTTGTTTCTGTTGATCATCTGTAGGCAAGTAAGTCTTTCTGTAGATACAGGCAGATTAAACAAGAAAATTCACAGTATTGAACAGTACCTAATGCAAGATAGTTTTACTGTTGAAGTTCTATGGGTATATTTGTGTTGATAATTCAATACTATTAGCTCTACTTGCATAACAAGTCATTAGTTCCAAGAAGTAATAATTAAAGTATGCAATGTCTGAATTAGTTTTATTAGGAGAGGAGTAGGAAAATGTGTCTTTACTGTAGATGCTGAGAGGTTAATACTTGTAGCGCTGCAGCTCTGCACATCTTGCTGGAAAAAGAGGGAAACTTTGTCCCTAGAGATGGAAAATCCCTAATAAATCCATTATTTAAATTTGTCAATGACTATGCAAAGTAAATTTGTGCCCATTTTTAAAAAGGGTAGAAAGGAGGATGCTGGAAACTACTGCCCTGTCAGCCTCACCTCTGTGCCCGGGCTGATCATGAAACAGATCCTCCTAGAAGTTGTGCTGAGGCACATGAAAGACAGGGAGGTGATTTGAAACAGCCAGCATGGCTTTACTAGGGGCATATCCTGCCTGACCAACCTAGTGGCTTTCTACAGTGGAGTGACTACATCAGTGGACAAGGAAAGAGCTATGGATGTCATTTCTCTGAACTTCTGCTAGGCCTTTGACACAGTCCCTCACAACATCATTCTCTCATCTTACAGGTTGAATGATGCTCTGAGCAACCTGATGTAGTTGAGGATGTCTCTGCTCATTGCAAGGGGTTGGACTAGATGACTGCTAGAGGTCCCTTCCAATCCAAGGCATTTTGTGATTCTGTAAATGAAGGTAAACCAGTAAGAATTTTCCTGCTATTGAGTTGAAATAAGGCTCATAAAATAAGTGCTTGACACATTTCTGGCTGAAAAATGTCAAAAAGATTTAAAGCTATCATCCTGCATGTGGTAGGATTTAATATCTTGTTCCCAAGTATCTTTATCTAGTTCATTATTTCATTAAAACGCTCTTTAGAAAGAAATTAAAATTTTACTTGAGCTTAAAATTATAAGGAGTATTTGTTTTGCATAAAGACATAATGGTTGAATAACTACTTTTCCTATAGAATTTAGTAATTATTCCAGGAATATGATAACCTCTTTACAAACAAATGCTTAAGATGTTTAGTTAATTATATACTCTTGAGTTTTACAATATAAACCCAACTGAAATACTATACTAATAGCTTTTTTCTAGTTTGAAATGCAGTCTAAATGCATTTAAAATATTTATCTTTAAATAAAGGCAACTTGTGCTTTAATATTTTCAGAAACCATATTATTTGACTATGTCAAACTATTGAAAGAATTGGCAGAATAAGTGGAGGTAATGATACCTGTAAATGACCTTGAATTGTGAAGCCATAAATAGACCATAAATGCCATTTTTGAAATATGACATGAAGTTTTATTCTCATTATGCAGTATGTATGTAACTCCCAGAAGTGGTTCAAGCAGAGATGATACATTCCCAGCCTTACAGTAGCCTTACCATAAGAACATGATGGAATATGAATTATAGTTTCTTCAGCTATAATGTCTAAATTAATTATAAGTGATGAACTGACTTATATGTGGAAAACTTAAAATCCTCACCTGTTCCACTTATCACTTGAACTGCCACCACTTGATATTTTTACATTTAATGTTTTCACATAAACTCGTAACATTTTCAGTAATCCCTACTGAATCTCTTTAATTGCTATATGGAAGAAAAATAAAAATGGTACATCAGAAAGAACTGATAAAGCAATACTCTTCGGTTTGGGTTTGAAACTTTCGATCAAGGAACAACGAAATTTGTTAAATGTCCATGTAATTGGACTTTGTTCTGGTAACAAACAGTAGGAAAATGCTGCCATTACCCTAGCAATGTGTGGGACACAAAGGCTGTCCCTTCTTGGCTGCTTTTTGAAACCCTGGGAAGAGCCATAAGTAGTAACTGTTCCTTTTGGTTTTGCTGCCATGTCTATACAATCTTGGGCCAGTGGATATTTCCATGCCCTTTTCTTGGCTTATAATAAAACATAAGATGAAATAGAGGTACTGAATTAGTTGTAATGACTGCACAAAACCTGAGAGACCTCAACAGAAGGCTACAAGGAAGGGTGTGTGTGAGTATCACACAAACAAGAATAGGAGGAAGAGGAATTTAAATTCTTTTCTTTCATGGACAGCAATTGTGGGAAGGCAGCCTGCTCATGAGAGAATTCAAGTGCAGTCTATAGTGATAATTTCATGGAAACCAACAAAAAATGCTGACTTTTGGTGTCTCTGTTCCTCAAATACTACCTAAAGTTGTGGGAAACAAGGTATTGCAATTTTATGTCCTTAATTTTCTATAGGGCTCACGTTCTTCAGTAATTTATTTCTTATATCCATTCTTAACTTCAACACTGCTGAAAGAATGAAGTTTTCTTTAACCACATTAGCATGACCAATGTTTTCTTGCTCTAGGTAGCTACAAATAAAGACCCATTGACAATTACATGTATGAATTGCCTCAAATCTTAATATATTTCTAATTTAAAATATGAATTTCAGGGCCCAGTAATGTGTTTCCTTACCAGTACTCCACCCTGAACTTAGCTGCAGCAGTCTACTCTTATGCAGCAGGCTTTGATTATAACTCTGATTCCATCTTCACATAGTCTCCCTCCTATATTAATGTGTCAATTCAAGTACTCTTTACTCTTGTCCTACATTTGATTTAAAAAAAAGAAAAAAAAATAAACATCTGGGCTACATAATTTTAGAATAGACTCCATTTGTAATTATCACCTTGGTTGACCTTATTTTTTTAGAAATGTGCATGTCACATATTTGAGTGAGCTAAAGACCTGCTTTCTAAGAGAACATAGAAATGAGAATGTAATGTTAGTGAAAAGAGAATGAGTGTAACCTGAAATCAGTATGTAACCTGCAGTCACAGAAGAGGGTAGGGAGAACAGGAGGCAAAAGTCATCCAGCAGTTGTGCCTAGTCACATGCAATATTCCAAAACATCTCTGCAAGTAGTATAGATAATCTTTGCTTACCCACGTTTACCCTTACCAAGCAATATACTGCCTGCAGGAAGCAATGTGTAGCTCAGCATAATGGTGAGACTGCATAGGGGATAATTCAGATATGTAAAGTGTGTGCCAATCCTGCACAACTGTGCTTCTTCAAATGGGAAAAGTTGCACTGGGACATGCAGTCTGTGCTACCTTTTTATAATTCCTGAATTAGACACCTGAAATCCTGAGCTTCCCATTCCAGAATGCTAAAGATCCTAAAAGGTGTTTTGTATACAAATGCAAATTTTTGCCCTCTTGGTCCTCAGAAAGTAAAAACTATCCCCAGATGTGAAGGTGGGAGGCTATCTTCAGAAGCTGTGAAAAAGACTTCTCTGAGGCTGATTATAGAGGAATGGTTGAGGGTTTTATTTTTGTTTTCCTCCTCTAGAGAACCTAATCAGACTTATAGGGTTTAGAAATACGAGGCAAACACAAAACCCAAAATGAATGCCAGATCCAAACTTTCCTAGATGTGCAGTGTCTGTTAAATCATTGCTATGGTTTGTGGACTCTTTAGGAAGCAGGTCACCAAAATCTGCTGCTTTACTGACTTGTGGGAGACCTTCACACTCTGAAAAAGTTCTGCCTTTTTCCTTCTTGAGTAACTTAACCTTAGCAAGAAATAAGTTCATTAATAAATGAAGAGGAGAAGTCAATTAATTATGTATTGAAAATGGCAAAAAATGAGATTCCCTGCAAAATTTGTCATATGTGCACACACAAATTAGATAGAAGGTAAGGTCATACAGAAATAATTTCTGGGGAGGATGAGGGAGCAAGTGAGGAAACATTTGAAGTAGCAGAGCCTGGTGGAATGGCTGCTGTGGAGAATTTATGGCATGCGGTTTTGGGAGGGGTGAACACTTAACCAAATATATGTATCATGAGCTGTTTTTGAGGACATCCAGAGCAACATAAGATGTGAACTGAGCATGAACTGCTCACTTT
>NW_010187786.1:0-8855 GCF_000695765.1 Mesitornis unicolor | reverse complement strand
TCTTTCCCTGTGCCTCAGTACCTGTATCTCTTGCATCCTGCTGTAGGATCATGCATGCCAGACATTGCCTGCAAATAGCATGGGGATCCTAGAATAAGGGAGTGGAAGTGGCTCTGCAGCCAGGAGAAGGTGCAGCAGCCGCTATCGCTCAGTTAAGAACGGGAGAAAACACATCGAATTGTACTGGTTCGTGACTTGGGAGCAGGGAGGAAAGGCGGAGGAAAAAGATGTGACTTTCTTACATTTAACTTCTGCTTCTAGGAGTATAATAGAATAGTAAGGGAAAATCTCTCTTTAAACATATAAAACACTTTAAGCATGAAGTGTTGTGATACTTATAAGAGTTGTTTTTTACCAGGCATGTTTTTAATAGTTGTTTTATATTGAAAGTACAACAGAAAATCAGTGGCTGTACAGACTACAGGAGGTGAAATGTCTGGATTTCATGCCAAAGTTTTATCTCATCCTATGAAATCAGCCGCCAAAAATTAATTCATACTTACTTGAACAAAAGTAGTTTCAAAAAAAGGGCTGAAAGACTACCAGATATATTAAAAATAGCAATACATTAAACAAGGTAGAAGATGTTTAATGAACTATCTTAGAGATTAATAATTTAGCAGCTAAAGTAACATATTTCTTATGGCAAAGGTAAAGCACATCCATGAGTTTCAAACAGGCAAAGTAAATGGAGAAAACATTGATTCAGTGTCAAAAGAATGGATAGACAGGGAAAAAAATATGAGAGCACTGATGTGGAAAGTTGCCTGTTAAAATGGGTGAAATAATTCTGTAGTTACTCTAGACATGGTAAAATATAGCTTACATCTCTCAAGAATGCCTTTAACAAGGAGTAAAGTGCACAGGGGAATATCGCATGAAAGAAAACCTGTTCAGAAACAGGTTTCTCTATATGCAATTTTATCCTTAGGGATTGTATTATCTATTATGTTAATTCCACAGGATTTAGAGAGCTTTTTCCTAGAAGAAGAACTCTTTGGAAAAGTATCTTTAGGGGAAACTGTGAAGTTTTCCTCCTCTCAACCGTCTCGCCTAAAGATTTCATCATGGATTCTGTCCTTACGCATTTACAGATGAATCAGATGTTACTGGAGAGTGAATTACCAGATATATATTTGGCTTACAGGTGAAGATGAACAACAGAAATAGAAGGACTGACATACGTAAAAAGATAAAATGGTGTTAAAAAATGCATAGCTTGGCTTCAGAAATTACTTTGGCTGTGATGAGCTTTGATGATAGTTTGCACCTATTGGAAAAGTGTGAAATAAAAATGAGGATAAGAAATGGTGTGGTACTTAGAGTATTTTTTTTTACACCAAGATTGAATTCACCCATACGTTTTCTGTAGAGGTGGCTGCACATTCCTTTAAGCCTATATGCACTAGATTTTTAACCAGACCACACATCTTGCGTTCTGTGAATAAAGAGGATATACAGACTGTATATATCACTACCTCTTTACCATCCATACTTTTGTCCAGATCACATCTTTATAGGACAGGGAGATTCATTTTGTACTGGAAGACTTCCAGTGTCACTGCAAGAGCGTGTATCCCAGTGTAGGCTTGTGGGTTCACCCGCAGATCCCAGTGGAAAGCCATGCCAAGGCTCCCTGAACCACAGTCTACTAGAGGGAGTAGACTTGCCTAAAGCAGCTTGTAAAAGTTTACTCCAGAAGTGTGTGGCGGGGCAGGGAATTGAAATTGCTTTCTTCTCATGTCCCCCAGGGTTATTGTGTCACCTTCCTTCCCTCCTCCTCTTTATCTAGACTTGCATTTGTATTTGGGGCTTTGTATGATGGGAAATACTGCCATGGAGTGAAAGGAATTCTACCTTATAAACAGAAATATCACTCAATTAAGCATTTTTAACAAACACAAATGGATAAGCAGTTAGTCAGAGGTTGCAAGTAATCCTGTTCCTATGATGATGCCTCATTTTCTCTAGTAAGAACCAAGACTTTTCAGTGCCTGGAAATCAGTCCAATGAAATCTCATTATGAATGTTGCATTGCAACTGTGTGAGGCTGTAGTTAAAATTGAATTAATTTCAATTAATGTCTGCAGTTTGGCCAAGATCTTCTTGCAGCTTTACCTTCAGGCTTTCACTCTTGCAGCTTTTTCCACTCAATAATTCTAGTAATTTTGTCAGTATGTGCAACTAGCTGTTGTTTACTTTTCAATGGTGCCACGCGGTCATCTTTCCTTTGTGGTAATTTTATACCAAGCAGTTGACTTCCTGATAGCTGGATGTCTTTTCCCATTAGCTGGCTGTTTCTTCTTAATGATTGAACTGCTTCTTCTTGTTTACTGTTTTCTTTTCACAGCTCTTAGCTTGTTGCTTCAGTTGACATATCAGTAGACTCCCTGAGAACATCAAATATCTCCCTCTGTCACCTCTCTTTCTCCTGCTGCTTCTGCTTTTTGCTGTGGCATTCTGGTTCTTGTTCATTAAGACTATCATTTAGAATAAAAATCAGCTTTTTCTTGCTGATTTTATTTCTGAGCTTTTACTGATCTATTACTTTATTGTAAGTTGTATTGTAGACATGAAATTCTAGAATTTTACTCAAGACAGCTGGACTATTTTGACAACTTGTACTGCATATTCCTAGTACATACTAAAGGAACAGATAATTCTGGATAGGCCATGGTGGTTAACTTCTGCATGTTTTATTTGTGCAAATGCTTTGGGCATTTTTAGAGTTTTTGTTCCTAACCAGCTATCTGTGGATTACATTGGTTAATGGTGTTAACAAAGACTTAAATTTGAGACTGGACTTTATCACCTATTTCAGAAATGCAATACAGCTAACATAATTAAACTTCTTATTAAGGAATCAAAAGTTGTTTTTAATTGAAAGATATAGGTTAATTAACGTGGAATATGGATCAGAGACATTGAACAGCAAGACTTTTGTTTTTCAAACCCTTATCTTCAGAAGTCAACGCGTGCTTTTTTATGGACTATGTCAATGAATGGATGGATGGATGAGGTGTTTTTCAAAATCAGACTTTAAAGTAGCCTGCTAGCAGTCTTGAAACATTTTGGGGAAAAAATCTGAACCCAGAGGACTTACGTCACTGCAGAGCATTAGTTTCGCATTAATGAATTCTCTAAAATTTTCTGTGTCACACAGTTCTATTTTTGTCAAAAAGGGCCCAGACTGAGAACTCTGCCTACCCTCTGCTTGTGAGAAAGATGTCACAAAAATATGACTGCTTCATATTTGCTTATAATTATTTCTATTCAAAGAGGCACATAATGAAAATTCTTAGGCTACTAAGCAGTTTTTATCTTTACATGCTTTGACCATGTTTGTGGGATGAAATAATTTACAAACAGTAGCACAAGATAAAATGCTCTGGGACATAGTATTTATTTATTTATTTATTTGAATTTCATTAATATTGTATGTGTACTTCATTGTCTTGCCACTATTTATAGTAATGATATGCCAGCAGTGGCTGATAATAAATGATTACAAAATCCCAGTTTACAAGGTTATCTGCAGTAGCAGGTTGATATGGAAGACAGCGCAGACTCCATTGCCCATTGCTTTTCTGATCAACATGCATGTGACTAAAAGGTTTAGAAGTGTAAGTCATGTGACACTCAACACCCATAATCAGTGCAGCTGGTGGGATTGGGTGACAAAGCCATCTTTGAACAGCTGAGCCTTGATTTTTAATTAGCCACTTAGCCAGAAGGAGTCTTGCAACTTATGCTAGAAGCCAGAGTGTTTTTTATCTTGAGTCAGTGGGTATCAGCCCATGATTTGTGTATTGGATGGCTGTGTCCCTCTCATCTTTCTGTGTCTTTTCTTATGCTTCAGACTGCTTAGCTCTTCCCATCCTATGAAAAGTAAAATCTCAGCTACTCCTTTGTGCTGTTCCAGAGCTTTACCAGGACGTAGGAGCTGTCAGAGCTGTCTGCAGTCATTTGTGTGGGAGGCGTGTGAAGGGACTTATGCATTAACTGTGCTGAAATAATGACTGCGTTTGACTTGATTAATAATCAAGTGGTATTCTTGCAAAAAAAAAAATAATATTCTGGACAAGGAATATACAAGTATTTTACTCATTAAACTCTGTACTCAATTATTCGACAAAGATGAGAATATAAAACGCTTTGATGAAAAGAAGCAATTACATCTAAAAGGTGTAGGAAGCACTATTTATGAAATAGGCACCGTTTGTTATTATTTCTCATTCAAAGTTTAAACTCAGAATACTGAAGTCTTTGGGGAATAAAATGTTAAGTAATTCTGCAGTCTTAATTTTTTTTTAGATGTTGCAGTTTCCCTGTGTTGCCATGGCAACATACTTTCTGCATAATTGCCAGGCTGCCTTACAGTGATGCAAATAAGTAAGGAAGTTGTCACATGGTATGACCCAGGCTTATATTTGAGTGGTGATTTGTCCCCCACAGAGCATCAATAACACCAAAGATATCTGTCACCTACAGGGTAAGGAATTACATGTTGCTGAAGTGCTGCAGAAACAAATGGCAGCAAAGGTGAAATGCTGGGCCTAGATGTTATAAGCAGGAGGACTAGAAGCCCTCCCCAAAGCCTGCTCCTGCTGAGCTTATTTATACTCGTGCTTTACATAAGTGGAGGATCAGAACTTCTACAACTAATACCAGCCCTAAGAACATTGTTAAGGAATTTCATTTGTCTTGGAGGTACTAGAAGTCTGGAGGAAAGAGATGGATGCTCATATGGCCATCATTCTCCACAAATGAGATTTACAAAGAAAGAGCAAGCATCATAGCTCTGATGCTTAGCAGCAAAATCTGGCCCTTTCCCAAGAGAAATTAGTGCTGGAATCCAAAGAATCTGTCTCAAAGGAAGACCCCTAAACCAACCAAAAAACCCACAAAAAACAACAACAAAACCAAAACGAAAAACTACATTAAAGTTCTCCTTAGTTTCTGTTTGAAGATGGCAGCTCTTCTATCTTGCATGCTTTTTCAGGATATTTTTTATGTGAGCCACAGATCCCAGTGGTTCCTGGGAATACCCACGGTGGGAATCCTTCTCTTGGTCATTCTTTCTCCCCTCGGTTCTCTCTATATTGTGATGTGTTGCCCCATAAGGAAGAAAGTGCCTGAGCTAATTTCTTAGTGATGAGCTCTGGGCACTTCTGATGAGCAACCTGAGAGTGCTCATCACAACTTTCAGTTCAGATGGAAAATGTGATAAAAATGAAATAAAAAATTTATAACATAAAAGTTAGAAAACAAACCAAAACAAAATAACAGCAAAAAAGCAATTCTGCATCAGTCTTGGCACTTCAAGGATTTCCTAGCTGCTCCAAACTACCCAGTGTGGGGACACAGCAACTAGCTCAGCTGTCGTGTATACCACTTGCTCTGAGATCTTCCTTTCTTATAGGTCTTCTTTGTTTCCTTGTCAAGCATGAATTCTGCTAAAGCTCCCTCTTTCACTGCCTCAGTGTCTCAGCTAGGATGGGTGCTGGTGGATTATCCTTCTCCATAGGACTGATTTTCACTTGTGTAGGTGGGGTACTTTTTATCAGGTCTTTCTATAAGACCTTTTCAAGTCTTTGTTAAAACTATAGTATCCCTAGGATGAGTTTCTCTCTTTGCTCTCAGTAGCCTTTCCTTCTTGGTTTTCTTAAATAAGGCTGTGAAGTTACTTCCTTCCTTGCGAAGCTACTTGTAGTAAGCAGGATGTATTTTTTAACTCTTGCTACCAGGGGTTAGGTTTCTTTTCCCCTTGCCTCTAATTAATTAAAATTGAAGCATCCTCACACAGATATTTACACTGTGTTCCTTAACTAGTCTTTCTGTCTCTTTCTGCAAATTATTTTAAGGCTATAACAGAACTTTTTATTCCCAGAGGACTCATTGCTTATGCACAGCAGAGGGCTTACAACTTCCAGCTTACCATTAGCTTTTTTCTCAAAGACCATATGTGATAAAATAGTAAAAATAAAAAATCTGACATTCAGAGTCTTGTTTTTCTGAAGTTACTCTCTCCTGATTTCTGTCTGTCTGGGAAAGTTCTTGTCATTGCAACACATAGCACTGTAAATTGTGAGTTTGAATGACAAATCATGACTGGTTTTTCTGTATGAGAAACATTGTAGAATAAAATTATAAAAGGAGAAACTAGAGAAGCTGCTATCCATAGAACTACAGAATAGATTCAAATGATATATAGCCCATAGCCTCATAAGAACCTTAATAATCTTATTTTTATTTTTTTTTTCAACAAGAGAAAATTGTGGTAAATGAGTGGCCACATTTCAAATCATGATTGGATTTCAGTGTCATCACAGTATGATTGGTCTTTGTTCTGCTTTTCTTGCAGGAATGGATTATCAGCTGGAATGGCGGAATACAAAAAGCAATGTCTGAGCATATTTGATAGAAAATATTATCCAAGAAAAATAGTTATCTGTCATTCATATGTGGGGAAAAATGAAAGCATCACTGTAAACATCTTGAGCATGCAAGCTGAAGTTCATAGACTTATGCCACTGATGCTTATGGCAGGGTAATTTAATTTTTAATATTTAGGACACTCAGTTATATCAAAATCAGATTCTTCCTTTTTGCTTGTCCTAGAACTCTCATGTTTACAAAAATGTAATAATTGTCACTGAATAAAAATGATATGCCTATACGAATTCTCTACTAAGCTTGCTTTGAAATTCTATTTATTTTAGATGTAAGAATTAGAATTGTAAAAAATTGTCTTTGATGGTTCTGTATGTGCCACCATTCAACCAGGAAAATCACTGCAATTCAGAGTGGCTCCTATTATAACATTTTACAGATCCCATTAAAAGGAACATGTAAGTTGTTTGAAGGAGGAATTATTTTGGTTTTGTCTTTATAATGGCATGTTGGTCTATTACTCCTACCGAATGCTAGTAGTAAAAATAAGAGTCTATAATTGAGATGTCCAATAAAATGCTTTTAAATGGGAGTACATAAAATTAATGTGTGAAGGCAATAACCTTCGTAAGGTAAATGAACACTTGCTTATATGAGTCTGTTGGGAAAATATAGGAAAGTATTTGAATAAATGTGATACAGCTAAGCTCCTTTTCTCCCCTTTCTGATTATATCCTGTTTTGTCCTTTTTCACATTATCTCTATTTTTTCTCCATCCTCTGTTGCTCAAATGAACCACTGATTCTTAAAAGCTTAAGGGAAAATATGAGACATTTTCAATTCATGCCAACTCTTGTTTCATCCACAAAAAAATTCACAAATATTATTCTCTCTTACTATATCTGGAAATAACATAATTTATTGCTTTTTAAAAAATTATTTTGTGAAATCAACCTAAATTTCAATTGGTCATAGCACTGAAAAATCACGAAGTAAAACTATGGATTTCCAGCCTGACAATTACACCAATATTTTTTTAGATATCTTTCCATGAGACTTCAGTGTATGAGATCGACTCTTAGGCAACAGAACACCCAGACATGGACACAAAATAAGTATTTGTGCTTATCTCTCACATCAGCAGGGTTCTGCCACTTTTGACTATGTAAAAGCAGAACAGAAATTCAGAACCTCAGGAATTCTTGCCCTGCTGTTTCTATCAAAGTGCTATTTAATAATGGGCACATTACAATGACAGCTTGTTTCCACACTTGTAACCCCTTCTGCAAACTGAACGGGAGACTATTTCATACCAAGTCGTCTCCCTGGGATGTCCTAAGGATTAATTGCTATACGTGCAGTTCCTGGAACACATAAAGTTCGCTATAAGTATCCATTATTAAACGTTATATCCCCTCAAGTACTTATTCACATTAGTTTTCTTTCCTTAAGTAGCCCCAGTGACATCTGTTTCTATTACTTTTACTATTTGTTACTCTTCTTAAACACAAGCTAAATGGCTTTGGCTGTGAGAAAGCAAATTTACCAGACAGCTGCTTTCTTCTGTATTTAAAGTATACATACTTTATATGTATGTATATATGTATGTATATATAATGTCTTTTTCCATTACTTTATTCACTAACTTTAATCTTTGTCAATGAATTACAGGTTTTCTGATTCTTATTTTTCTTATTAGGGGAAGTACATAAGAATATTGAAAATAAAAAAATGCACAACTCAATAGTAGAGAAATAAAGTAGAAGAGAATGAAGAAGCATCATCTTGCAACTTGCAGAGGTCTCATGATGTCAGAAACAGTCTGAAGAATAAAAAAGGAGGAGGTGGCAATGAAGATTTCAGAAATCTATGACTTGAGCTGGCATGTAAAACAGATTTTTTAAAACCAGTTACATTAATTTCTAGTTAATTTGGCATCCAGTTAAAAAATTGCTCAGAAGGCTGTTCATAAAACTCACATTCATTATCTGCCATTTTTCTGCTCCTTCACATTCACTGAAGCTGCCTCCTCGCTCCATTTATAGTCTCATCTACGCAGACATAGAAGTTCTCTGTCTTGGAGTCCTGTAGGCAGGTAGCTCCATTTCCTGCATTTTTTTTTATTTTCTATTAGCACCTCTAGTGTATGTACAAAGGTGTCTAAACATAATTAAGTTTGCAAAAGCAAGTCAACCCATCCTCTTATCTCCACCACCTTTCCACTGAATACATGTAATGACTCCCTCCATTAAGTAAATAGAATTTAAACTACTCATTCAGTTTAATCAGCAAGAACAAATAGGTAAAGAGACCTAATGTGATCACCTAAATAAATTCTTGACCAAAAAGCAACTCGCTTCATTCTTTCTGCTGACGTGGTTGCATTTCTATCTTAGGGGATTTCTTCGTGTCATTTTCCTTTGTTGGAGGATTCATGAGCTAAAATGGATATGATTATATAG
>NW_010187785.1:0-8622 GCF_000695765.1 Mesitornis unicolor | reverse complement strand
CCAAAAACCCCCTCACAGAAAACCCAGTGCACAGAATTTTAAAACATGAGAGATGAATAGAGGAGGAGACAGGACACACCATGCAATTCATATTGAAGGACTTGTTTGTCCTTCAACATAAATCTACATCACATGAATGCAAATTGTTGCTTTACAGAAATAACAAAGGAGCACAATTATGAGCTTCTGTTAACTGCTGTACACAGCTAAAAAGCTTATAGGTTGCAGGCCCTAGTGCCTGGAAGGCCAATGTGTTGGGTTGACCCTGGCTGGATGCCAGATGCTCATCAAGCTGCACTATCCTCAACTGGACAGGGAGAAACATATGTAAAAAGTCTCATGGGTTGAGATAAAGACAGGGAGAGATCACTCAACAATTATTTTCATGGGTAAAACAGACTTGACTCAATGAAATTATTTTAATTTATTGATAAGCAAATAAAAAAATTGCATAATGAGAAATAAATCCAAATCTTAAAGCACCTTTGCCCACCCTTCCTTTCCTAAGCTCATCTTCAGTCCTGATTTCTATACCAATTTCCCCCTAGCTGTGCAGGGGAACAGCGAATGATGGTTGCAGTCAGTGTTTCTGCTTCTCGCTCCTCTTCACAATTTCCCATGCTCCAACTGTGGTCCTTCCCATGGGAGACAGTCCTTCATGAACTTCTCCAACATGAGTACTTCCAACAGGCTGCAGTTCCTTCCAAAGGGTGCAGTCCTTCAGGAACAGACTGCTCCAGTGTGGGCCCCTCTCTCCATGGGTCTACAGGGCCCGCCAGGAGCCTGCTCTGGTATGGGCTCCTCCATGGGCTACAGGTGGAGATCTGCTCCACTGTGGACCATCATGGGCTGCAGGGGTCAGCCTGCCTCACCATGGTCTTCATCACAGGCTGCAGGGGAATCTCTGCTCCAGCACCTTGAGCACCTCCTCCCCCTCCTTCTTCACTGATCTTGGTGTCTGCAGGGCTGTTTCTCTCACATATTCTCACTCCTTTCTTCTGGCTGCTGTTGCACAGCAGCTTCCTCCTCCTGCCCCCTCTTCTTAAATATCACAGAGCCACTACCACCATTGCTGATTGGCTCTACCTTGGCCAGCAGCAGGTCCATCTTGCAGCCAGTTGGTATTGGCTCTCTAGAACATGGAATAAGCTTCTAGCAGCTTCTCACAGAAGCCACCATTGGAACCCCCCTGCTACCAAAACCTTGCCATGCAAAGCCAATACAAGTGGTTTTCCAAGGAAAGCTGAAATGTGACAAAAAAAGAGAATAGCTAAAAGAAAATCTGAGATAAGAAATTCCTGGGTCTTTGAATTTTACTGAAATGTGGAAAACAGCAGAAACAAAGAGCCGAGTCTTCAGATGATCAGTTTTGTTGTAGTAATTTTAGCTTGCAGATTTTGGAAGAAACACTGCTGATCTCTAAGACCTGTTTTTTTCGCAATATGACATTTTTCAAATCATATATGCAAACTGGAACATCTCAGTGGATGCAGACAGGATAGAATATAACAGAGAAGAAAAGAGAATGAATGTCAAAGTGAAGAGTGCAAGATTGGTTAGCATAAATTTGGACAAAATGAGAATAACCTACAATTTCCATTCAAACACATGTAGAACGGAACCTTCTAAAGTGAAATAGTCCCAGCAGTCATGTACAGTTACTTGATTTTTTAAATCATGGATGTTTACAAAAATATCTTGCAAATTTTACCTGCTAGGTCTCTGCTGCAGGAACGCATTACTTTTAAAGTAGATATCTGCAGATAACTGGTTCTCTGAGCACCACAGAGTAGGAAGAGATGAAGGCTGGGATTCTGGACTAGGTTACAGGAAGAAAACCTTTGTTCTGAATGAAAATAAATATGAAGTGTAACTGGCTTTTTCTGGGATAGGGCCTGACACACTTTAGACAATATGCATAAAAAGGAGAGAGGCTTAAAGGGATTTCTTCCCTTCTAACAGGTAGATCTTGAGACACAGCCAGGAAGGACTTGTGAAAGCTTACAGAAGGAAAAAAGAAAATACTACTAGGGAAAGCTGGGAGGCTTCACCTCTGTTAAGGCCTTGTAATTGTTTTTCCTTATTTTCTATTCTTATTCCTAAGATAACTGCTTTAGTGAGTGTGGTGCCAGTGGTGCATGTGCATATACATTTGGAGGAAGAACTTCATTATGAGAAATGTAAAACACAAAATCTACCTTTTTTTTTCCCCAGAATGTATCTAGCAAAATGTGGCTTTTCATATAGCTCTTCCGGACAGAATACGTTGTAAGAAGGGTATGTGGGTGATCATCCTGACTCAAATTATTTAATCTTTTCTTTTTCTTTCTTCTATTGTGACCTTTTGTGATACTTGCAGCAGAAGGAGGTGAAAAGTAATAAAAATCAAGTGAGGGAATGATTTTTTGAATCCTCAGTGCTCCTTTTAAGGTACAGTTCCATCAAGACTTATTGTCCCAGCTGTAGTTAGAATAATTACAGAGCAATTACAGTTTAATGAGGAAGAATTGTTTGGTCTACTCAAAACATGTAAGAGAAAGTAGCATTCCTTGGGACTGATAAAGCCACCTTATATGTGTGTTACCATCCTACAAAGACAACAAGAAATCTAAATGAGATTTATAAATATAATAATCATGCAATTAAACCTACGAATTTCCGGATGAAGCCAAGTATGTAGTAATTGTAAAGAAAGAAACCTTGTGAAGTCATGGTGATGTTACTGTCGTGCATTGTATGTATAAAACCTAGCTTTTTCTCCTACTACCTCCCTCCTGCTCTCCAGGAAGGTTTTTTAATCATTTGTACTTTGGAACATGATTTCTAACTCCTTGAATACAAACTGGCATTATATTTCTTTGTGGTTGCATTTTGACATACCTCCTGGACATCCTGCAGAGCAGGAGCAAAGCACAGCAGGGAGAAACACCTAAGGCTGTAGATGTCTAAGTCACTTGGTGTCAAAGGTGACTGTAGTGCATTCTCAGCATTCTCCTTTGTTCCTTTTAGAAATGGATCATGCAAACATCCCAATAATTAAATCATTTACTTACTGGGGTTTACAGCAATTGGCAATGATGAAGACATTGCACAATCAGCAGGCTACATTCATTTGTTCTGCTGTTTAACATCACCACTGTGAGAACAACATCGTTTATCATGGCTCACAGGCAGTAATCATTTTACATAACATGAGGATTTTTTTCACTCAATTGCTTTCATGCTTTAGGCTGATGAGAATAATGATCATGCAACGATTACTTACACCTCTACAGATGATGCTCAACAGTTCAGGCCACAGAATATACTGTATGTGCATTTTTGTGGGAGCACATGTTTTCCTTTTGAACCTTTTAACTGAAAAGAATTAAAAATCTAGAGCATTACCTTATTTTCCTCTGTGCTAAGAATGCTTATTAAAATAAAAAACTAACAGCATCTGATAGCAGAATACTTTTAAGTTACCATATGAAAGAATTCAGAAGCTAAAGATGTAGATGGAAGATTAGGTAAATAACTGTGACCTACTAACACGGACACAAATTAAATAGCTAGATCCACCAGGCACTGTTTCTGTTTGAGATTTTACTTATGAATAATTCAAGCTGTATCCTTTTTAACTATTGACAGCTGAAAATACTCCAGCAATCTTTACGGCAAATAGGTATAATAAACACTTTATTCTTCAATGCACACACCTTCTGGTCTGCTAGTAGTAGCTGACCATAAATACAGATTTCATGCCAAAAGGTTTGCTCCTGAAGTCAAATTCAGCATACAAAATGATGTTATATGAGCTTGTAGTTGATACAGCAAGCAAGATTTTGCTCAACCAAAAGAAGCAAAGCAAGCATGAGGTTGAAAAGTACTTAACTGAACAATGATGATTTGAGAGTAAGGGTGTCAAATGCAGGACTTCAGCATAAAATAACTTCATAAAGAAGCAAATTTACGCAGAAAGACTTCTGTCTGGAGAAGAGGATTTTGGGCTGGGCTCTCTGCACAAATCCATTGAGTCAGTTCACTCTAAGAATTCAAAATTATAAGATAATTGAGAATCATGAGGGCAGATGTCTGGGAGAAGGCAGCAAAGGATTTCACAAAGTAATCAAAATTACTTCATGTTTTAAATTATATTTTGTTGGTTTTGCTCCTTTTCCTACTTTCCTTCTCATAGACATTAAGAAAGAAGAGGGGTTATAATTTGTAAAAACTTTGGCAAGGCACATCTGATTGCAAGACAAAGAGATTCTGAAATCAAGATTTCTAGGCAATGGGACATCATGGAAGGAGAAACAGAAATTACATTAAAATTTTTTAAAGTCAAAACTTACTTTGTTGCTAAGCTGGAGCAAATGTAAGAACATAAACTGTAAGCATAGGTGCAAATTAGAAAATATATGGACTCAAAAGTATGATCGAGAGCTTTGCAAAATGAAAAAGTGTGAGAATAACGTGGGAACTACTCTCTACAGTGGAAATATTTTGAACATACTGGAGTATAACATCTGAGAATGTCAGCAGAAGACTGGTGTGCTAGTCATTTTGTGGAGAGAAAAGCTCTTCAGACAGGGGTGAAGAGTAAGGAATTGATGGTATTCAAGAGACAGAAAAGGAAGGAAGGTCAAGGCTAGCTTGAATGTATGGGAACAGCTGAGGACAGAAGTGACAGAGAGACAGGTATCAAACCAGGTCTTTTCTGTAGTGGTGGTATTTAAATGTTGATGAACAAGATAACTTGTTTATCACAAAGGAATGCATAGCAACAGGAAATTACAAGAAAGTGGCAACAATGTAATACAAATTATTTGCATAAACTGTGGCAAGGCACTGGCATATTGAAAACTTGTTTTTATAAGGCTGGATATATGAGTAATCTCTTTGTGCAATTGTGAACAGATGGGTATTCTGTCTATAAAATCATTTGCATATACTCAGATAGTTACCCACTAGCCCATTGCTGCTCAAGCTGGTCTCTGATACTTCCTGGCTTTCTACTGCCACAGCTGTCATGGCTAGGGCCAGTGTGAGTTTCCTGTGCCACATATATACTAATGAAAGACACTATGAAGTGCTGAAAACAAATTTTTTTAACTCTTGCTTTGTGTCTGGGTCCACGTTTTCCAAAGTCCCAAAGCTGAATAGATCAAGTCAAATTTTTCTGGTTTTATTACCCATTCAGAGAGAAGAAATGCTCTACAATTGAGAGAACAAAATTTTGAACTTCAAACTCTGCTGAGTAGACAGTAATTGTTAGGGGTAAAGTGTGATCAAGAGAGAGAAATCTGTAACCACGGGAATGGTGCAAAGAGGAAATCCAGCAATCCTATTCAGACTGCAGTGGAGTTATGATCTACATAAGCCTGAAATTATACTACTCTCAGTGAATCTGATCCTAACATTGACTGCATTCATGGCACCTGTTGATTGATGACACCATATTTACTCAGATTTCACGTAGCTCAGTGATTCTGTAGAGTCAGTCAGGTTTTTTACCCCCTCTTCTGTCACACCTGATTAGGCTTGTTGAGTGAAAGAAATAAATCTAGTCTTCTGCAATGCTAGGCTATTAGCATTGCCTAGGAAAGATAATCAACCATCACAGAAAATCCATAAAAAGATTATATTAGGGGTTCTATTCTTAAATCATTTGACAAAGCCATATCTGGCCTCAGTAAACCACCTGGCCTCAGCAGCCTCCTGTTCCTACAAAGACAGTCAATCAGAGAGAGGAAATAAAGGAGCTACTAAATCTCTGTTGGTGGCCAAGGGCCAGAGAGCATCAGGATGCTGGTTCTGAGCAGAGCAAATGCTGAATCTAACAGGTAACTTTACAAAGACGAAAGCACAGAGATGTTGCAAAGATGGCAGAATATTTAAACTGTACTTTAACTAAAACACATAAGTAGCGTAAGTGTCCAGTTACTCAACATCTTACTTGGATATGGCAAAAAAAACGCAAAGCAAATACTTCTCAAAAGACTACACTGTAGGGTGAATCTTTGACAGTACAGTGATGGCACCCTATGCTCTATTAATTGAGGCACAATGGTTTCTCTGTCTTCTCTGCAGCTTCTCAGCTGAAGATGGTGAAAACTCAAGTGCCAACACTGAAGGAATGCTGAGAAGTAGAGAAATACTCTAGCAACACTGAACTAGATTAATAATTCAATTAGTAATGATGAAACATGATGTGTAAAACATAAGAAGGCCATCATGGAAATGACAGCACAGGTTTCTCTTTTAAACCAATCACATGTACTCATATGTCAACATTTTTATAAAAAAAACCAACCAAACAACACCTCCCCAAAACAAAAGCCTTTAGGTCTTTCTATAGTGGAACTTGAAATTATAAGGAATTAGTGTCTTTTGATGAGTAACAAAAAAACCTCCAAAACCCAAAACAGACCACTCCTGAAAACATGCAACTGATACTTTTCGTCTCTGAAATTTCCAAAACGTAGCTATGTCAGTGTAAATTTGTGGTAACTTATGTGCTATGACGCAAATAACTTGTTGAAAAAACATCAGTTCTTGAAATAAGAAGCTTAATGTTACCATACAAAGCTATATGTTAGAACAACAGTGAGGACCAACCTCTACTTTCATTAATTAGTATAAAGGAAATCCTTTCTTATTTGAAGTCTTTGAATTTGTATGTAGATCCTTTTAGCTAATTACTTGAATGCAAATCCCATGTTAACTTCATTTTAATTTAACAAATTGAGTTTAAATTTTAAAGAAGGTAGGGGCCATTATGACCTTTTAATCAGACTTCTGTTCTCTACTCCAAATTCCAGCAAAACAAATTTCTTAACATGATTCAGACCCAAGGGTGGAACTGAGGCTTTACCAGTACCAATCCTGCTTAGTTGATAAGGCTCAGAGCACAGTTAACATCAGATTTTGCAGGGAAATACCAGCAGATTATTTACTGAATGAGCTGAACCTCTTTTCAGGTTCAGTTTCTCTCGGTCAGCTCTGAAATTCAGGTTATCCTCAAATTTTAGTACAGGTCATTTTAAAATCCTATCAAGTTCTCGTTTCATTATATATTCCAGTGATTAAGTAGTTTTACTTACAGTTTTATAATAAGCAAGTAAGTTTGATAATAAGCACATAATGCACAGATTTTGAGAGATTGTGCCAAATGTTTTGAGCATGGACTCTTCCATTAATATTCTTACCGCTACATCATTATTCATGTTTTATACTCCTCAGGCTACAAACTGCCCTTTCCAAAAGCTAAAACAAATGGTGGCTGAAACATATTTCTTTTCTTCTCACTTTACAGGTCTTAGGACTGACACTAAGATAAGATAAATGCTTCTTTTAAGGTCCTGAAGGAAGCCCACCATTGAGCCAAGAAATACATAGTTTTGAAGTTTCAGCACAGTGTGCTAATCACTGATAACTCTTTTTTTATCATTAGTCAAGCACTGTTCTGCTCTTACAATTTTTGCTTCTTTGGTTTTCTAGAGAAAAGGCTTAAACAGCCCAAATATTTTTAAAGTGTTGGCATCTGTAAGCCTAGAACTCTTCTTTCACTTTGCCTCAGTCAAAAATCAAAGCATGTGGTCAGTGAACTGTGATCAGTGAATTTGTCCTGAGTGACTTTGTATTCTGATCTGCTTGTTCAGGGAGATTTGTGTAGCTGGACTGAAGAACCTTTATGTGAGCTACAAGGACTTTATAACACTGACTTTGAACTACTGAATTTTAGTACAAAAATTAAAGCATTTCCAGTAAATACTACAAAAGGACATAAACTCAGCTATAAGGCAGAGGTTTTATTAGCTCCTATGTGAGCCCACTGGGAAAATGCAAAGTGGTTTTCTATTTATATATTTATTTAATTAATTTATTTACCTAGGCAATACTTCTGAAGCTTTTAAACCACTTCAAACTCAGTTTTGAGACTTGCAATTCATTAAAGGACTGCAATGCACATGGAAATGGGCTTTTGACCACTGTCTGACAGAGACCATATATACATTTTTTGTTGATTGCAGAGTGTAGTCATTTCCTGTTTGTCAGTATAGACTATATGTTTTATAGTCAGTTGTTCAGAGCATATGCAGTAGTGTGCTTATGGATTATAAGCATTTAGCACATAGCTGAAAATATCTCAACTCTTTTTAACTGACTATTGGTTACCAATACTTTTTAAAATTACAGAGAATTATTCAGAACATTTGTCAACTTGGTGAAAATGTATTCCTATTTCTACTTTAACAGGCCTTTGTATGTTACGAACTTCAAAACTGGGACTTGGTTCATATACCTTAGAATTACTTATCTGTGAATTACGAGTGCAAAAGATTCCTTTCCCCTGTTGTTTTTCATTAAACTTGTTACAGTCTTAACTTTGAACCTCATGCAAAGAATCTTTTTCTCTATTCCCTTTTTTTTAATCCTCCCCCTGGGAGGGTAGGGGACAACAGAGAGAAAACTCTGCTCTCTGAGCCTTAAATGGAGACACAGAATAAATTGGTACCCAACATAGGGCACGAGTTTGGAAATTAATTTTTGTTATTATTTCCCCAACGAGACAAGTTGGAAGTTAATACTCTTGTAACTGTGTTCCTGCAAGGCCTGTTACAGAATGCTTTTGTGACC
>NW_010187784.1:26013-43022 GCF_000695765.1 Mesitornis unicolor | reverse complement strand
TCCCTAACGTTCTGTGATTCTGTGATTCACGGACAGGGGGATGATGAAGAGAAGCCTGGGATGCATGCGAAGCGGGGAGTGTTAGGAGAGACAGTGATGTTTTCTTATGTAGTGAGCAAGCTTCAGATGTGTTTCCACCATAACACACAGCAAGGCACAGATGTTTATGCAAATGGAGATATTTGCAGACAAAAATTTGTATCAGTTGTGCTGGTGTGTTGGGTGTCTGGAACCTGGAAGAGGAACAAGAAAGCTGTGAGGCTAGAAGGGAAAATGAGTGAAATCTGGAGGAGGAATTTACTATAGACAGTGGGATGTTAGCATGAAGCAGGGTCTTTGGTTTTAGTTCACAGTCTTCTGCTGTAGGAAGATACTTAAGTTTTTGTGTTTTGCTATATGTTAAGTTGACGTGTGAGCTGTTTGCCCGCACAGCTCTGCCCTTTAATGATTTGACTTCATGTGTATAGGCACCGTTGCAGCTCAGTCAATGAGAAAAATATAGTAGCATTTTAAAGAGATCTCTGGATAGCCCCAGTTCAATGTGAATGGCAAAACTTCTGAGTTTTAAGAAATACTTATTGGTTACATGTGTGGGCAGTACAAAGTGGAAGAAGCAAATTGAAAGTCTGATGTTTCCAGCTTCTGTACACATGGTGATTTATTTTGCCTTAGTAGAGAATTTATAACTAATTTGATTAGCTGAAGTGTTTTACAAAATATGAATGTATATTTTTCGTTCTTATGCAAAATTTATTATTCGTTATTTAAAACTACAAAATGTTTAAGGGAAATGTTAGCCAATGGAAAGTTTTATGTGTGGAAAATATCAATGATTATTTGAATTTTAATTTGAAATCCTTTCTGCTGGAAACAGACTTGTTCCTTATACTCCTTTTGAGAAATTCCAGTTTGTTAGTCAGGAAGCAGAGAAAATCTCATATCCCTTATGGTGCAAAAAAACAAATACAGAGAAGGACATGGAAAATACCACTGAACTACTAAAATGTGTTGTTCATAAAATAACTGCTTTTTGAAAGTATTTGTAGGAATATTTATAATTACAGAAATTTAGGGAATTCTGATTTCATGTACAAGCCCAAGAGGGTTAGATAGCAAAGGAGCCTTGCATCCTTATTCTTGGTGTTTGTGGTGAGAAGATACAACATTCAGATCCCAGAAATGATGCTGGAAATATTGAGATGTTGATTACATTTTAGACCTTCAAGTGTAATTGTTTTCAAATGCTTTGTTTTATTCTGCTTGTAGCTGACTTGAAGAACACAATGCCTAACCTGTGTCCACCTGTCAGCTTACCTCTCAGGCCAGAAAGTGGTAAGTGTATTCATGTATTAAGCCAAAAAGAAACATTCTCTATTTTCTATGTATTGCTAAAAGATCACACTTATAATGAAATTATTGTGTTTCCCATTAGTTTACTCATTTAGATGTTTACTCATTTTTATTAATTGTGTATCATGTCAATGGAAGAATTTTTGTCATCCACAATGCTGGCCTAATATCTCTCAAACTCACTGCCACAAGAGGTCACTGAGGCAAAATATTTGGCAGGATTGATGAAGAAATTTATCATTTACTAGTGTGGGTGTCACATCACTTTCAATGGATATAACTTCATATTTTAGAGCAGTGATCAATGAAGAAAAACTCTGGCAAGGGTAGACCCCCAAAAGCTGTTAATTGCATTGTGGTCCTCTGTTTTGGGCTTTCTAGCACCTTTCTTGTAGCATCTAGTGCTTACCAGGGTGGCAAGGGAGGCTGGATTAGACAAATCACTAACAATTTCTGTCAGTAATGCTGAACGTGAGAAGCGACAATGAGTTTTCGGATAGACTCAAACAATTGCAATATAGATACAAAGTCATATTTAGCAAATCTAGTTTTCCCAAAAAAAACCCAAGATGATGAAAGGGGCAATTCCTCCAGAATTTAATGCAGGTTCATACTGCTTTATAATTGGTGGTATGGGAGAATGATAAACTGTACTGCCTTTAGTCCTTGTTTATGGTTTTCTGCAAGGGTGGTAATATTATCTCAAAGATTATTCAGAACAGGATCACAAGAAATGTAATATTTGGGATATGTGTTGAGTCCCACTTTTGAAGAGATGCTGTAACTTGCTATGACACCATTTTTTTTTTTTTGCATATGGAAGAAAACTTTATTTCAGTCTTGCAGTGAATTTATTTTATGGTACTCACATGTTATTTTAAAAGTGGGCGGATCTTCTTAATAAATGGAACTTAACTGCTGTCTTTCAGGGCTTTCTGTTTATTGCCCCCTAAAAAATATATGCAAATTGTCAACAGCTACCAGCTTCCCTGATGTGTCCTTTCCAGAAATACACAGTATATCTGCTAAATGCTGTGTGTAACGGAAAGGAAACAGGTTGACTAGTCATTAGATAACTCAATTTAACCCTTAGGTTACACTACAATTGAGCAGTCACATCCATCTCTGCCCTTATCTGTTTGATCTGAGCAAATTTGTTAACCAGTTTGCGTCTGCCTTTTCTTATATGATATACAACTGGGCTTGCAGGAGATGGCCAATATTCAATACTGAGTTCAGAACTTATTACTAACGTTTTCATCATCATATCTCTGACCACCAGTTGTGACTGTGTTCAGACAATTTGTATTATTAGTAGAATATGTGATTTTATAATGGTTGTTTTGAAGTAATAGAAGGAAAACTCCTGTCTTTATAGGAAAGCAGAAATAGTTTTTGTGTGAAATGCTGAAAAGAGCTAGTGGGGTAATATGTGGGTTAGGCAATTCAACTCCTTTGCAAGCTGTTTTTCCCATGGGATGTAGAAAACTGCTTTACTTTCTCACAGTGTGAAACTTTATAGCAATTTTGTTGTTTTCCTTTTGTATTTTTCTTGCTTCTTTAAATCTAGGAAAATAGTGACCTAAGCAGCACTTGAGGAATTTAGGCCTTTCTGTCTGGTATTTGCTTTCTACTCTAATGACTTCCCAGAACTTAGCTGCACCAAGCGAGGTGTTCCACTTATCCTTAGTAACAGTCTTGATCTATCACACTTGTTTGCAGGTCATCTTTCCAAATGCAGAGCACCTAGGGAAGTCTCTGGTTTGCAAAGGTCTAGATAACCACCCAAGTGAACAGAGCCTCCCATGAAAAGGCAGGATTTTGGGTTGGAGTGGTTGTCCTGAGGGCAGCAGACAGGAGATGTCACTGAATTACAAAGAGCACTACTGGCCTGGGCATCAAATCAACACTGATATCCTCTACTCTTTGGGCCTCTGACACCAGTGTGTGCAAGGACACATTCAAAATGCAACTGGGCACCATCTGTCCTTCCGATGTTCTGCCTCATTTTGGTACTAAAAGTATCGGCCTGTTTATTTAGGTCAGATTGCTATCTCTATTGCATTGTCAGAGGTTTTGGAAAATTTTCAAAAACACCGTTTCCAAACTCTTTTATGATTATATATGTTATATTAATATATGCTATAGAAGATGAATGGTTTTAGAATCGAGCATCACAGAAAAGGTAGCAATGACTGAATTTGCTGTATTATGGTATTGCTTGTACATGGGGAAAAAAATAATACTGTGTGATAACCAGATGGTGAGTGTGAGAAAATACCTCTGCTTACAGGGCACTGTCATGTGTGTGCATGTAAGCATATAGATAAATAAAAAAAATATATAAAACTTTCCATCAAATGATCAGAAAGATACTTGAAATTTGAATATTTTGCCAGAAGGTTCTGTGAATTAATGAAGTTAATGTAATGTCCGGTCTAGAGTCTGAGTTTCTTGAAGCACAATTAAGACCTATATTTTAATAGATAATTAATGAATTTGACTGTTTCATTTTCTAGTTAGCCAGTTTGCAGTGCTCAGGACAGAGTGCCCAGCACTTTGCTTCTCCCCATTTGCAGTTGGGGTGCTGACTACCTTCCAAGTCTGTGGTATTTCCAACTCCAACACATTGTGAAGAAACCCAGATTAGCAGACTTATTTTCAGTCTTGCAGGAAGTAGAAGCTTTGCTTGTTTTAGTCATCTTTCTTCGTGATAGGGAGGGTAAAGGCATGTAGGACCATTGAACAATGGTAAAAAGCTCAACAGAAAGGGTTTCTACAAGTACATGGGCAGCAAAAGAAAGAGTAGAGAAGATGTGGATCTGCTGCTGAATGAAGAAGGAGACCTCATGGCAATGGATATGAAAAAGGACAAAGTACTTATTACTTTCTTTGCCTCAGTCTTTACTGGTAAGTCCAGCTGTCAGGCCCTTGAGACCAAGGGGAAAGACTTACAGCAAGGAAGAGTTCTCAGTGGATGAGGATCAGGTTAAGGAACATGCTGGACATGTAAGTTCATGGGGCCTGATGGATGCACCCACAAGTGCAGACAGAGCTTGTTGGTGTCATTGTGAGGCCACTCTCAATTACCTTTGAAAGGCCTTGGTGATGGGGGAGGTTCTTGAGACTGGGAGGAAAGCAAATGTCACCTCTGTCTTCAAGAAGGACAAGAAGGAAGATCCTGGAAGCAGTTTCACCTTGATCTTTGGGAAGAAAATACAGCAACTGATCGTAAAAATAATTTCCAGACATGTTAAGAACAAGAAGGTGACTGGGAGTAGTCAGCATGGATTTATGAAGGAGAAAACCATTCCTGACAAAACAGATAGTCTTCTACAGTGAGGTGACTGTCTAAGTGTATGAGGAGAGAGTAGCAGATGTTGTTTATCTTGACTTCAGAAAGGCTGTTGGTGCTGTCTCACATAGCACCCTCACAGAAACTGATGAAGTAAGGTCTGGATAAATCAACAGTGAGATGGACTGAATGCTGACTGAACTGCTGGGCACAAAGTTGTCATCCAGCTGGTGGTCAATCACTGGTGTACCCAGAGAGCTGATACTGTGGTTAATACTGTGTAATGTCTAGAATAGTGACCTGGACAATGGGACAGAGTGCACTTGCAGTGAGTTTGCATAAAAGACTGGGAGGAGTGGTTGACAGCCCAGGTGGGTGTGCTGCCATTCAGAGGGACCTGAACAGGTTGCAGAAGTGGGCAGACTTGCATCTTGGATCAAGTTGTCTTCCAGCTTGACAACTTGTCAAGTTGTCTTTCAGCTCTGTCTGAAAACTGGCTAGAACCTTCATCTGACAGTTGTATGGAGAAGCTGTTTTAACAATTACTCTTCTGAGAAAATACATATTCTCTCTCATGTTCACACTGAAGAGCCAGTAGAACCCTATTGCCCTGGAGATGTCAAAGTGCCATTCTTTGAATTAAAAACCAAACCAAACCCAAACCAAACACAAACAAACCTGGTAAAATTCTCCATTTTCTCATCGAATAAGCTGAACACTCTTTAAAGAAAATTTTGTGGCCCCAAAACCACTTTATTTCTCCATTTGTTCTACAATGAAGCCAACTCTCCCAGAACTAGATTATCTTTCTGTACACTGTCACTAGATCTAAACTTTCATTTTTTGTGTTATTTCAACTAAAAATCTCATTGTTTTTTTAATTTTGTTTTGGCTTTGTTTGGTTGTTTTCTTTTTAAAGCTTACGTACATAATCTTTAACTGCCCAAAGTCAGTGAGGAACAGGTATAATGATTTAATATATCCTAGTACCTGCCTGAAGGTAGAACTTGAGCCAAGGGTCTGCAAGGCACTGTCCAGCCTTGTTAGTCCCACCGTACACAAAGGGGAATTCTGTTGCAGTCACTGCAGCTTTAAAAGATGAAAAGGGAAATTTAAAACAGCCCAAACCCTTTCCCTATGCGAGGCTAGACTCAGGAGAGGACATGAGGTCCTCCTCCCTGTGCTTCGTTTTGTACCAGTGTATCCACCCAGCAGCCCATTGTAGCGCTGTGATTCCTCTCTCCAACCCCTGTCAGCTTTCCCCAGGTCTCTCTCCCTACAAGCAGCACTGCCAGGTATTTCTGACATTCATTATCCTGCAAAAAAAGGGGAATTAAGTGCTCTGTAATGCCTGTATGTCACCGCTGTCTAGCAGGAGGGAAGTGAGCTGCAATGTCCTTAGCGCGTTCACCTGAATTCTTGTTGCTTTGTTGTTGCTTTAACATCTTTTGCCTATCTGTATTCTTGCAATACCCTTTCTGATAAAAGGTTGAACTCTACAAGTCATCTTCATCTCTAATCTGTACTGCATTTAACTGAGCGTGTGGTTTTCATCCTTAACTAAACGAATACTTTTGTCTTCTGTACATCTGTCACATGGAGCAGAGCACGCTTATGCTGGTCTGTTGCGATTTCCATGTAGTTTCTGTTATCTGAGAAATAATGCTTGAAAAATAAAAGATAGCCTGAACAGACTGGGAAAGTCCGATTTGTTACATTTGGAGCTTTTTTTCCTCTGAAGAAGTTAATGTGCTGCATTGACACTGGGTATCGGACCATCTGTGGCAAGTTTCAGGTATGATCTATGACCTCAATGATGAGAGGACATCTGTTATTTTAGGACTGCCTGTGCTGAAAATGCCAATATGTCATGCTGCAGTCTTGGTTTATTTGCACTAGTATTTAAATAACAACTCCGCTGAGTTGTGTGAATGTGGAGGAATGTTACATAAAGGAGAAAACAGTCAGGTCTCATCATTAGGTTTGAGATGGAACTTTCTGCAACCAGCTCTGAGATATGAGAAGATAGAAAAGCTTTTTATGAGAAATTATGTATTGTTATTTGGCTTCACTCTCACTCCATCCAAATCAAGTAATTCATTGAGAAACCACCAAGACATGAGGATGTAATGATCTGTTAGGCCTTTCTCGTTTCTGCCTCCTGTGATCCTGCAATGATTTATAGTCATTTCCCCGATCCAGGAATGAGCAGTGGCTATGGGATTTTCTGACCTAGGAATACATTTCCCATTGAGCTGTCTCAGCACCTGGAGTATTTCCATTCTCAGAAAAGATGCTTATGGTAGTGTAGGTGCTGATGTACCTGACTTTGATGATTAATACTATCGTTTGTCTTCCTGTTTTCCCGCAATGCTGGGATGTGTCAGAGAGATGTTTGGTGTGCAACAAAGCTGGCCTTTTTATCCATATTCAGAAACCAATCTACCATGCCCCCTTACAGCATATTTGACCTCTTGTATAGGATTACTCTGTCTTTCATCTTAAGTTTTATTTTTATTCTGTTTGTAAACATGAGGATTTTAGCCTTTTGAAAACAGCTTATTTTAAACTTGGTTAATTATCTGGTAGATTTTTAGTATCCTATTACTAGAGCATTTACTTTAATTGGCACTGCTGAAGGAGGCAGAAAGCTTGCATGTAACATGAGCATAGCAAGATTGCTCAGGGCTAAAGGCCATAAATAACACATCTGTTAGTTTGAGACATGTTTATCTGAGGTGTGATTATAGTTATTATGCAGCAGTTTTAAGAAAATGACTTGAGTTATTCAAATCTCAGCGGATAGACAAAAATGAGAAGCAACTATTTTAGAAAGAGTCTATTTTCTGCAGGTCTACTTGGAGTTGATGATTTGCTGGTTTTGGAGATTGTTGGCATACAGATATTTCTTCATTGGGAAAAAAAACTCTGAATGGTAGGAATATGAAGCACTGAGTTCAGTTTGTAAGCATGCTTTTGGCTTGAGTCAGGGCTATTAAATATGGCTTACAAATTTCAGAATTAAGATCAGAATTTGTCCTTCAAACATAAATTAGTCATACCTCCTTAGCTGCCTGTTAACATCATCTGATTTATGTACTTTCCTCAACTTCATGAGCTTTCTTCTAAATTTAACTTATTTTATTGCACGTCTGTATCTCTGTTTCCTTATATCAAATGTCAGTTTTTCCAGCAAACTCAGAGCCAACCCCTCTTTTCTTCTGCTGAAGTCAGTGTTGAAACTTTTGTTGACTTTATGGATATTATAATGTCATTACCTGTGAAAGTGGGAGGCTGAACTCTGTGCCTCCAGGAAATCTCTTCCAGTCTTGTGATCCTATGACTTTAGTGGGAACAGGGTAAGGCCAGTGTGCGTCCTTTTGCTAATCCAGTCTTAAATCTTGCCTACTGAAACAAGAACATCTGGAAAAGAGAAGCTCTCTGTATGGCACATCTATAATTTTGCAATAAAAGTTACAGGGCTGGCTGGGTTCAAACTGCTGTAATTATCCAATCAAAGCATTTGCCAAAATGTGGTTTGGAAGGTCAGAGCTTAACCTATATATAAACCAGAAATGTCTTCCAGCCCATCAGGTGCACTATGCATTTTCAGTAAAGCAGTGCCAGTTTGTAGCTGTGTGCCCTGGGAGAGCAGTTTCTAGAGGAGGCAAGTTTAGATCAAGGAAAGTTCTGTTTTGCACATAATGAAGGGGGTGTACATGGCTATGGGCATTGCTGGATCTGCTGCCAGGAGAAGGGAAGGAGGAAACAACTAATAGCCAAAATCTTTCTTAGCCAACTGCTGTCTGGCAATGTCCACAGTGGTGCCATGGACAGCTCTGGGTTAAAGGGCTTTGCTCTGCCATTAAAATAAACATTGGTGTTTCTCCATTTATCTGCATCTGGGGTCAGCTGGGCAGAAGATTGGAAAGGGAAAACACTGAAAGTCTCAGGATATAAATCTGATGTGTGATTATGAATGCTTCACCCAGGAATGAGAATGAAAAAGAAACACCACAAACCCCAAACCAACCCAAAATCAACCTCATGTAGGTGGTGGGAGTTTGAAAGTGTCACTTCTGTGAGATTCAGGGCAAAGAATAAACAAAATAAAATGTGCTTTAGGTATGAATGTATGTTATACTGATGTTTGCTTCACGAGTGGTCACTCTTCTGTGCCTAGCATGGGCTGTGAAGTGCCCATTGTGTCTTAATACGTAGTTAAAATGAATGTTATTAACCTGACTCTATCCCACATAAAGGGATAAAATAAAATTATTTTAATATAGAAGAAAGAAGTTTAGCTTGTCATCAAATGTAGAACACATTACGTGTACCTAATAACAGCAGTGTGCACTCACAAGTTTAATTTGTTTACTTTCGAGAGATTGTAATACCAGTAAGCTAGTAAACCTCAGGGAAATAGATACAGGAGGCCAAAGTCAAGTGTCGGAGGTGTAAATCCAATGAATTTATTTTTATTTTGTGGGAATGTTTTGAATTTATACCCTGACAGAGTAGAATTTAGCTGAGTAAAAATGAATGTTTGACCTGGGGGCAAACAGAGGCATATGAGGTTTATGAGACTTGCGCGAGGTCACTTGATGAGCCAGGGAAGCTATGGGAAGAGACTCAGTCTGCTGAAATTATCTTCCAAAAACACTGATGCACCCAGACTTGTTGACTTACAATGGAATCCAGACAAAGCTCTTTTTTGAAAGAACCACAGCTGGTAATTTGAAGCTTTGTGTCTGAACCTAGAAAGATTATTTGTTCCAGTAGTGTAGTTACCAGTACTGCACGCAGTGCAAGATGGTAACATGGCTCTTATGTAAAAACATAGTTTAAGTCATATTTATTAAAAAAAATCTTTACTTGTTCATATTTACAGAAAAAAAAAACAACTTGAAAACACAACCAAGAAGATATAATCTGGGAAAGTAAGACGTGGGGGATCTAGTAGTGCAGGCAGATAATTTCTGGAAAGGATGTAGTGGTTAATGCTCCACCACGTAGAGAGCTGATTTCTATTTCTGAGTATCTTTCTAAATAAATGCCACCGACTCTCACCCTAGATGTCGAAGCTGCAATGACACAGGACATGCAACAGGTCATATTAGATTGTTTTAAAATGGAGAAACCATTGACAATATGAGATGTAGTCGTTTCAACATGACTAAAATCACTGTGTTCTTCTGAACTAATTGACTATTCAATTCTTAAGGGGAAGAAAAAATTAAGTGTGGTGGATCTGTTGTGCAAGTCTGTTGCTGGGATGTTGGGAAAATCTATGGAGTACAGTAAGTCAGTTTACTACTCCATTAGCTGTTTTCTTCAGCAAGGGTGAGAGCAAAGGAGCTAGCACTAAGGTAACAGGTCACCTTGGCCATGGTGGTAGCACATGAGGTTTTTGTCAGGTTGTCTTCTGGGATATAACCCACACTTGAGGTTTACACTTCCTTGGAAAGGATTTACCTTTCAAATGAAAAGACTTTCAGCATCAACGTAGAGCCCTGGGTTGTGGCAGTTGCCCTGTGTTGTCTTGAACTCTTTGGAATAAAATAATTTTGAAATCTAGTTTAATCATTGCTATTCCCTGCCTATTTGCTCAAGGAATGATGCAACCATGTTAGTCTCTGGTCTGTTTTGAGTCTTGGGTTCTCATCAGCTGAACAGGTTACAATACAAGCTGTGGGGAAGGCATGCCACAGCCCTGATTGTGTGAGCACCAGACCTCAGCTTCACATTTGATGTTGAGTGGTATGGTCACAGAGGAGGGGAAGGAAGGAAACTTTGGCTATCTTTGCAAATCAGCCATTTCTCAGAAGACTAAAAGAAATCTTGAATGAAATGAATGGTCACAACTTTTGCATCTGTGTGGTAAAGGGACTCATGCAACAGGGCAAGATCTGCTCACCAGGAATAGCAAGGCAACAGCTGACTCAGCTCCATCCTCACCCTACAATTACATGGAGAGGGTAATGCCTACCTCTTGTTTAGGACTCAGTGGCCACAGCAGAGCCCTTTTGCTTTTAAAACATATTTAATTGTTGAAAGGAACTAAAATAATTAAAGGCCCGTTCTTTCCCAAGCCTTTTTTTACTTCGGTATGCAAAATTGTGAGCCTGCAGATATTACTGTTTGTCTATGAGAAAAGAATGTTTGTGGTATTTTTTTTAAATCCACTGTGAGACAGAAGAATAATTCTTGATGAATACTGGAGTCAGTATGTATGTGCATATATATGCTCACACATGTACATGTGTGTGTACATTTATGTGTGAGTATATGTATGTGAATCTGTATGTATGTAGTACGTGTGTTTATATACATATGTACGTTTCTGTGTATATACATGTGTGAAATAGAATTACATTTTAATTATGTAGCAGTTCCATGGCATTAGAGCAGTTCATAGAATTTCATGTAAATTTGTCTACAAAATTAGATTAAAATGATCAAAATAATCCTTGTGACCTTTAAAAAAAAGTATGTATTATCTGTGAAAATTGCATGTGCTTCTGTGTGAGTTTGGTTCATTACTTGTAAGAGGAGTGAGGAAAAAAAATAACATTTGTGAAAACCATTGTCTCATTTTCACTTAGTCTGTAAGGTCAGGACCTGCTCTCTATGTAAATGTATGCAGGCAACATAGACATATCCATTTCATTAATTCACATGACGTTCCCTGTACAGACAGCAGGGACATTTGCCTCCTGTAATCAGTGGATTCCTGGGGGTGACTTGTCTCTTCATAAAGCAGACATCTAAACCAGAATGGAGATATTGTATAGTAAAACTGTTCCTCCTGATAGTACAAGGAGTTTAGTGTAATTAACTCAGATGTAAACATATACCTTGCAGGTGACTGAGGTGAAGCCTACCTTAGGAAACCACCTCCTCTTTTAGATGTAGATGTGGGTGTCTGCTAAAGATTCTGGGAGTGCTCAGTCACATGCAGGATCCTCACTTGCTTTCCAAGGAGCTAGTGGCTGTACCTGCTCAGGAATTTGTGTGCAAGCATCATGATCCCTGTCCTTTCTTGTAATGAGGCCTGTTCAAAAACCTTTTGTTTACATCAGTTGGATTTACATGCAAACCTGGATGGAGCTGCTCCAGATTTACCTCTTTCTGAACTGAATACCTTTGTAAACCTAGTTGTACATGACCTCTGAAAACGGGACTGGACCCTCTAGTCAATCAGAGGCCTTTGAATATTATATTTCATTTATTCCCAGTTGATGCAAAGGAAGGTGACAGTCTTTCATTGGGGAACTCCCCAATGCTTTTACTTCTATATTATTTTCTTCTGAAGTTTTTACTGATTCCTCTAGTTACATTATTTTTGTGTGGTTCATTTTGCAGAGTATTTGGATATATGGCAATCCTTAAACATATCCTCTGTCCTCATGGATTCATCCATCTCAAACTTTGAAGTTGTACAAGTTAGTAGGGATATATCCAATGACTTCTCCACTGCCAGAGACTATTGTCTATCCGGTAAGAAATGGTTATTCATAGCTTTACAGAAAATACTGGATTGTATTTTCTGAATAAGCTCAGAACAGCTCCCTCACACCTTCTGACACAGAGACACTGATTTTACTAATTTTTAATGACTGCCCAAGTGATTCTGAATTTGAGAGATGGCATCTCAAATAGTTTATCTAATAAAAGATACAATAGATATAAAGTACCATACAGTGATTGCATAATTTTGACACCTCTTGGGTGCAAAGATATCTTCCTTCTCTGGGCATTGTACAAATTGGAGAATATAATGATTAATTAAAGGGTTGATGTAATATTTTTTAAAGATCAGTTAAGGAAAGCTCATCGAGTGAGACATGATTGGTAGGTGGCTCTACCATCTTTAAAGTAACAGAATCACAGAATCACAGAACGTTAGGGACTGGAAGGGACCTCAAAAGCTCATCCAGTCCAATCCCCCTGCCGGAGCAGGAACACCTAGATGAGGTTGCACAGGAAGGCGTCCAGGTGGGTTTTGAATGTCTCCAGAGAAGGAGACTCCACAACCTCTCTGGGCAGCCTGTTCCAGTGCTCTGTCACCCTCACTGAGAAGAAGTTTCTTCTCAAATTTAAGTGGAACCTCCTGTGTTCCAGCTTGTGCCCATTACCCCTTGTCCTATCATTGTTTGTCACCGAGAAGAGCCTGGCTCCATCCTGGTGACACTCACCCTTTAAATATTTATAAACATGAATGAGGTCTCCCCTCAGTCTCCTCTTCTGCAAACTAAAGAGACCCAGCTCCCTCAGCCTTTCCTCATAAGGGAGATGCTCCACTCCCTTAATCATCTACCTATAGTTGTGGTGTGTGGGGGCAGATTAACTGAGAGCTGGGATGAAGTAGGGGTTGAGCTGTTGTAACAGCAAAGGAAGCTGCTTAAATCAGTAGCCTGACTACACAGCAAGGAGTCCTTTAAATTCACATGACTGGCAAATCCTCAGCACTGCAGAGTGGTAGAAATAAGGAGAAGTTCCTACCTCCTGCAGAAGATGGTCCTTGCAATGGTCCTACTTTTTACAGTAGATGGTCCTCACATTATGAGGGTGAGCAGTATAACTTACTGCTTTTTCCTTTTCCTGTAACTGTTTGAAGGAGCCTTTCTAAAAGAAAAGTGTTGGATATCCACCTCTACATACAAACTGGGATGAGTGAGAGGATCACATTTCTTATTCTGAAACCTTTCCCTAGGGCTCCCTGGGGACTGTTTGAATTCAGCTGAGGTCCTCAGTACCTTGTTAGAAAATGTTTTTCTTCTCCTAAAGTCTCTAATACCATTTCTCTTGCTCTATGACTCAATTTTAAGGCCAATATAACCTTTTGTCCTTTGGCTATTTTGGAGAATGTTCTGGGAATCTGGGGACATTTATGTCCCATTATTCTGCTTTAGAGCTACTTCATATCCTTGTTGCTTGACCTGTTGTAAAACCTTTCTTTTAAGGATCTTATAACACTGTCATACAAAAGACTTTAAAAATACATTTTTACCTGCTCTTTTTCTTCACTTTTCACCTCACAGCTTGTTCAAAGACCGAGTCATGTACAGTGGTTACACTGGAAATCCAGCCTTCAGCAATAAGATGCCTTTTCTACCCTGATACACAGATATGTGCACATGGCCTGCAAGGGCACAGCTGCCGGGTTTTACTCAAAGAGACAGCTACATATATCTATAGGAGACAAGGTAAGAGCAAGTTAAGGCTGTGGAGGAAGGAACTCAACTGTGGTGGCCTGTGCGCAATTCTTGTGAACGGAAGAGTAAGGAAATCTTCACTAGATGTAAAACAGTTTGGATATCTCCTAGACAATTATCCATTGCTATTTCAGTGCTGTTATAGGCGAGTGGGATGGGACAACATCCCCAAATACTGTTTATAAAAATGCATGAAATCATACTGTTACCATCTAGTGCACAAGCAAAGCAAAACAAGGAATCGCAGACTGAGACATAAAAGCTAGACTTGTGTGTTTACATATTTATGTACAGTTTTGGTTTTAGTCATGTGCCTTATTATTTGGTTACTGCCTATCAAATACATTTTTTTAGGAAAGAAGTGGTACAAGTTATCACTTAGCTCTGCTTTAAAGTAAAGATTTATTGAAAAACCTCTGCTTTGGAGAGATAGCTAATGAATTAGATAGTCCTTACATAAAAAAGTAAAAATGGATCAAACTGTTATAATTTTCTGCAAGTAAAAATTAAATTCAGGTAACAATTATATTTTTTCCAAAATGTAGATACTGACATAAATTTTGTGGAAGAAGATAGCTGTATTCACAATAAAGTGTAAGGCAGGAGATGACGATGAAGGCCCTCTGGTACCCTATGCTCTTGCATTCCTTTCTCTAGTATGGAAAGCACTCCTGTGCCTGAGTTAAAGTGAGCACCACTTCAAGAACAGCAGTCCCTACACAGGATTGTAGAGAATGTGCTCATTGCCTTCTGTTGAAGCTCTTCTGTCTCAGTCAGTCACTGGAAAGGGGACTGAAGTGCAGGTCTTTCCTGGTAAAAGCCCAAACCAATGAGCTGTGTGGTTATCCTTCCTCTCTCTGACTTGATATAAAAAGGTTTAACATTACGCTTTTTAAAGTTGGGGTCAAGGGAAATTATGAAAATCTCTCTGTCTTTTTGTAGAAATGCTCAGATTTATATTCTAAAGTGATGTCTGATCTGGAAGAAATGTTTGAGTAAGCATTTGGAAAGTTAAATGTTTGTATCCAGCAGCTAGTGTCTAGCATAGCTTGAAGTATTTTATAGGGAGAGAATATTCATTCAGAGAATTGAGAAAGACACTTAACAGTTTAACATTAAGAGAAATGAGGTTAATTTTTATTTCTGAAATTTACTAACTTGAAAAGCAAATTATTTTTCCTCTGTTCCTTCCCATCCCCCTTATAGATTTATTCCTGCCCATTTCTGAAGTGGATTTAACCCCATCTGTGTCCATCCCGTCTCATGGAGATCTGATGGGCAAATCTCAGGTGGTCCGCATTGGCTCAGAGTGGAGAAATGTCAGCCAGTTCCTGGGGATCCCGTATGCTGCACCTCCCCTTGGAGAGAGGCGCTTCAGTCCTCCAGAGTCATTTGCTTGGATGGAAACCTGGAATGCTACAGTGGCTCAGTAAGAAACCCCTCTGATTACCTGCAGAAGTGCTTGTCCATCCGGATATGTTAAAGTAGCTGGACTGATGATCATGTTATTCTTGTCCATTCTTGCAGAAGAACCTATTGGGTATGGTTTAATACAAGTTTGAGACTTTGTTTAGTAAAAAGAATAATTTCTCCATCTATATGTTAATGCACACAAGCACCTCAAAACAAAAGAATTCCAGTACATTGCCTTGAATCTATGCATAATACCTCATCGACTGCCTGCACTCAATCTATTTCATTCTGAGTTTTTATACAGGTATTTATAATATTTATACAAATACATTTTGCTCCTGATGAACCATAAATTTGTATTCGATCAAACAGAGACGCTTTAACAGTGATGTAACCAGAAGCTGTGAGCACAATGCAGAAATTGTCTACCTAGTGGTGTCTAGGAGATCAGACTGAACGACCCAAATAGGCTTTTCTGTCCAAAAACTATTACAAGGCAAATACTTGCTAGATGTCTTGAATAAAAATCCAGAAGTTCTACGTTTTCTATTTAATGCCTTAAGAAGAAACAAGCGCTAGGATCTGTAGTAGCAATAGGACAAGGAGTAATAGTTTTAAACTAAAAGAAGGTAGTTTTAGACTAGATGTGAGGATTAAATTATTTACTGTAAAGGTGATGAAACAGTGGAACAGGTTGCCCAAATAGGTGGTAGATGCTCCATCTCTGGAAACGTTCAAGGTCGTGAATCACCAGCTCTTTTGGTGAAAACGCACGCAGAGGCTACAGATTTAGAGACCCATCAGCTGTGTGGAAGCTGTTTGGTGCCTGAATTATTCTGAATTTGTCTCCAAAAAGAGATGCAGCGTTGTCTTAGGAAGTTGAAAAAGCATCTGGCTTTTGGTGGTCTCATCCTTCAGGCTGAGTTCTATTGGGGTTAACAGCATAACCACAGCAGCCACTTGGCCTCATGTACATTGGAGGCATCTGGTGAGATGTGGCTTTTTGTTTCTTAGGCACACAGCTATGTTAGGTTAACACACACACATACCATCAGCTCTTTGTGTCTGCAGCCACAGTGTGGTGTCTGGTAGGACTTTGATAAGACCCTTTTCCCTCTGAGGTCTCTCTTTGAAGGCCTGGTGTTGCAATGAGCAGCCTGGCTGAGCTTTTCAAAGCCGTTTAGGGACCTTAATTAATCTGCGCCTATCTGTTGAATTCTCAGTAATTCCTTAGGCCAATTAAGAACTTGGCCATTATCTTTTATAATTCATTTAAGGTTAAAAAATGAAGTCTTTGAGCTTAGCACCATGAAGATGCACTTGGGGAATCAGAGAGATCTCAGTTTCTGTGTGTATAAAGAGTGTTGACAACTATTTTTTTTAGGGCTATATACTGACATTGCACAGTATTTGTATATAAGAAATTCACATTAGCACAGTGCCATTACTAAGAATAGAAATATTTCTTTATCAACCTGGACTTGCTGAAAGTCTCGAAACCAAAAGAAGAAAACCAACCAAAAAATCCAAGAAACCTCCTCCAGCTGATGGAGTCTCCAGCTGCTGGAGGAGCTGTGGACTTGCCTCAGCAGGTGGCAGCCTTTCCCTGGAGTTGGTGCTGGCATGAGGAGATCCTGGGAGCTGGAGGTGCTGGGAATCTTGATAAGTAGCTAAAAAAAACCCCAATAAACCAACAGAAATACCAAAAAGTCCAAGAGCACGGGTGATGATTC
>NW_010187784.1:13514-25982 GCF_000695765.1 Mesitornis unicolor | reverse complement strand
TGCTGCACTGTTGAAGGCACGATTAATAGCGTTAGACCTGTTGTTCTGGGTGGGTTGAGCAGTTTTGGTTGGAGACAATGTACTTCTCTACATTAGTGTGAAAGCTGTTGAGTGATATCAGAATCCTAGGAAACTCCTTTAATGAATGATTTTGTAGAATTGCATGAAAGCTGGTGCTTTTCCTGGCTGTTTTCTATTAAATTCTTCACACCGTCAATGCAAATTTTACAAGGGCATTAAAAATGGTAATTTAGAAATAATTCATTGAGATATTACTGTCTTTTCCATAGCCTCTTTTAGCTTCTTTCCTAGTAAATTGTGGTGCTTTTCCATAACTCATTATGTGATATTAATATGGCTGTGAAATAGAAGGATCTGGCTTCAAAATAACTTATATCTGAACTGTAAAAATCATTGAGTTCATGCTTGTTGTGGAGACAGCTTGACCGTATAAGTCTTATACAGATGATGGCCAGAAAATTATTTTCTATATGTAGCTGGCTGAATTCCTATTGAAAGGTTACTTTTAACACTGCTGGGCACTGTTAATGGTCTGCTATAATGCTTAAAGAAAATAGATTTTTAAAATGTGTTAGAATTTTAAACTTACCATATTTTCCCACAGAACATTAGAAATGAAAATAAATATAAATAAATGTAACCCCCAGACTATTAGAAATTAAAATAAATAACTGGCATTTCAGCAAAAGAGTGGATTACATAGGTATGCAGGCTATACCAGGGGGAGACCTGTGCTTGAGACCCCCCAGTCCTGCTCCCCTTACAACTGGTGTTAATTTTGCACAGTTTATGTAAAGTGTGAGATTTCTGAAGGCTTATTTTCAAGTTCTAATCTTTTTAAAATGAGGCTGGTTTTCTGAAGGAAGGATTCTGTACATGAAAATGCATTTGTATGTGTATATACAAACCCATGTTTATGTCACTAAGGTATAGGTGGTATATTTCAATAAATGTGATTGAGATCTATAGATTGAAAGAGTTTATAAACTGAATGCATCAAAATATAAGGAAATAGCAGTGGTGGAAAAAAGATTACAAGCCTTTTTATTCTCATTTTCTCAATCCATGTCTCTAGGGCAGCTTGTTGGCAGCCAGGAGATGGAGAGGCCCCATCATACGCTGTCAGTGAAGACTGCCTATATCTGAACATCTTTGTTCCTGCCACCACTGTAAGAGATGAATTATTTTTTTTTTGTGGCTGAGCACTGTCTCTTTTCAAAGGACAAAGGGCAACAAAGCTGGTGAAGGGTCTTGAGAAGTCTTATGAGGAGCGCTTGAGGGGCTTGGGGTTGTTTAGTCTGAAGAAAAGGAGCCTGAGGGAAGACCTTATCGCTCCCTACAACTACCTGACAGGAGGTTGCAGAGAGGTAGGTGTTGGTCTCTTCTCACAGATTACAACTAACAGGACAAGAGGAAATGGCATCAAGTTATGCCAGAGGAGGTATTAGGAAAAAACTTTTACACTGAAAGTGTTATCAAGCACTGAAACAGGCTACCCAGGGACGTGGTGGAATCACCATCCTTGGATGTGTTTAAAAGCCATCTAGATATGGTGCTCAGGGGTGTGGTGTAGAAGTGGGCATGGTAGAGTTAATGTTTTGACTTGATGATCTTAAAGGTCTTTTCCAACCATAAAAATTCTGTGATTCTATACTTTTAATTGACATGGGGTGTTCACAAAGCCCTGCAAGGTTAAATTAGGGATTCTGTTGTTTTTACTGGTGCAAGAGTATTTCCTACAGGCTTTCAATGAGCCATGTTTGGATAACTATAGGAGGGCAGCAAATTAGAAAGCTAGAAATAAAAGAGAGAGAGAGGGAAACGAAGCACAAGAAGGTGGCAGCAAAGGAGGAGAAATTAAGGCAATATCCTTGAAATGAGACCATTTGTTCAGGAGACGATAACGCAACACAACACATCACATCAACACTTACCAGTCGAGCAGTAGCAGATGGGTTTTTTTCACCTTCATCTTTACTGTTCCCCTGTTGGCACCCATGGGAACTCTGTTGAGGATTGAGGGTGGCAAGCAATGCTAGATTTGTGCCCAGCTCGCAGAGTACAAAAATAGACCTTTTAAAGATGACTAAGCCAGTGGTACAATCTGAGAAACTGGCATTTGAAAGCTCTTGGATTTCTCATTCTAAACAGATATGAAATAATGCTTCAAGTTAAAGCCAGACTTAGACGATTGGCCAAACCCCTGGAGAGCTGGGGATAAGAATGCTGAATAACATGTGAATCCCATTGGAGAATGGGCACAAAGCACAGAAACAGAATTTTTCTTTCCACAGTGCTGTCAATTTTCAGAAGGTGACAGTGGTTATAATACGAATTTATGAGTCTGTCATACTGCATATCTGGCAAGAGCTGGTCTAGCTATCTGACAGCAGCACACACAGTTCCTTCCAGGTCCTTTTAATCACCAGAAAGACGGGCAGTCTGTTTTCTCCCTGCAACACCAGTCATTTTGCCTTGAGTGCATTCATCGCTTATTGAAAACATCAGGTTACTGTCCCAGGCAGTTTGCCATCTTCGCCGAAATGCTTCTTTCAAGATAGCTTATTTGCAAGCATTGTATTTTCTACCATCTGATAGACTAAACTGGCTTGTCTTTTCTCTTTAGCGGTACTGAGAACTGAATCCATCCTGGTTTTTGTAGAGGTGTAAGGTAGAAGTAGGTCTGGTGAAGTCAGTCAGTTTCACATGTGTAAGTCTAGCCCAAGAGAGAACCAAAACTTCTGTTTTTGCAGAAGTAGCTGGGAGCAAAAGGCATAGCATTTTCCTGTTTCTTTTTGTGGCAAGGTCTATTTTTTACTCGTATACAGAGAGCTATAGTTATATATTTTCAGCCCATGGAAAGTTAAATTAACTAGTAAATACTGAATATAAAACCTCCTGGAAAGCAGTGAATGCAGAGGTCATTCAGGAGCATTTTGACCCTGAACAAAAGCATGGAGCAGGGACAGCTGCCTGCCACCAAAGGACTCTTTAAGTGTGAAGCAGTGAAGAAGGTGAATGACATCACCTCATTTTGCCTCCATAGCTACGTGTACCACATAATCCTCCAAATAAAACTGGCACTTCTGAGAGACTTTTTTCCACCGGTAACCATTGCCACCTGTCACACTAGCAAAGCATCTAGCTGCATCTCAGCCTGGAACCACGTGGTGGTGGGTGAAGAGACTGGCTTTAGTTAAAGTCTTGTATTTATCCTGCCTCACACATTTAATTGCAATGGTTGGTTGAATTTGGTTGAGAACAAGGCAAATTCACTTATATTCAAAAATAAATTATCCAACAGCTAATGTAGAGTAAAAAAAATAATTTGCTACCAAATATATATAGATAGATAAGTGATATGAAATCTCTCATATTGTGAGGCATGGTTCAATTACATCACAAAAATAGTTGCACTATGCTGTTGAAATAGCTAACAAGAAGTGAGAAAGCAATTATGTTAAACAGCCCTCATCTGAAATACCCAAGTCCATGAGCTCCTAGGTTGAAATCCCTTGGGATTAAACCCCAAATTTTTTCATGATAGTTTACTTTTACATAGGAGAACGATCTATCATTGCTCGATGCAGACTAGAAATGGGAATGCTACCTCCAGACTCATGGCACTAGACACAGCCCTGGTGCTAAATCTTCCTCCTGAATTGATCCCTATCTGTTGCAGCAGGCTTTGTTTTGCAGTTTTTAACTTCTATCTCCCATCTTTGTTTTTCTTAAGCTTTTCATCACTAGAGCATTGGGTAAAGCCACTCAGCATAATGTAATATACAACTTATGGGTGGAGGTGATGGTGCTATGCAGGCTGTTGACATGTGGGAAATGCCTGGTTGGAACCTCCAGTTTCACCATGCTGAGCTGAGGGGACACAGCAGGCTTAGCATCATGTTTAATATCATTTTAGTTGACATGGCTTGATGTGGTTGCATTTTAATATGAACTTCCATGTTAAAACCAGATTCTTTTCTTTTTTTTTTTCTTTGCTCCCATCTCTCTCTCTGTGCTGCATGCGGTGCAGAAATGGGAACCAGGGACAAGGCACTGTGAATGAGACAATTTCTATTCAGGAGCAGAAGTTCCTGAGAGCGAGCAGCCTGTTTCAGTGCTTGCAGTTTCTGGGGTTTTCTGGGTAACGTTGTCGTGTTCATGAGAAGCTTGTGAAATGATTCTCCAGCTAGATAAGTAAGGAGTGCAGCTGAGGGCATTTTGCCTCCTATCCTGTAATTTTGCAGGAGGCTGCAACCATCACTTTCCTGCTGCTTCTCCTGTACAGCCGGTCGCATTTTTGCCGGAGACATCCTTTGCCAGAGCAGATGGAAGTGCTGTGTTTAGCTAAGCTCTATCCAGAAATTAACAGCAACAGAGCCCAATGCCCTCTAGCTGCAGGGAAAAACAAACCTAAGATGTGCTTTGATGCTGCTGCAGGAGCCACCAGCCCTTCTTTGAAAAACACTAGCAGTTGCCAAAGCAGAAATTGGGATGGGTGGGTGTGCATGACCCGGTGCTGAGCAGAGGAGAGAGGAGACTCCTTCAGGATGGTCCCCAAATGGGCGATAGGGGATGAAAGTGGGGATCAAGAAGGGATGAAAATTGAGGTTACACTTTGAAAAAATCTTTTTAGCACTGGAGCAGGTTATTCTGCTTTTTGCAGCAGGAAGAAAAAAAGAAAAAAGGGAAAAAAAACTAAACAAAACCCCTCCATATGTTTCCTTGGTATTTCTTCCAAGTGTCATCTTGACAGAGCTGCAATCTGCTGGTAAATGCTGAGCTCTGCTGGGGCAGTTCTGCTTTTCTGCTGCTCATGCAGCAGCAACCTGGCTGCAGCTCTGCTGCATGTGCAGAGAGGGTCCGCACAGATTAGGTGCTACTTTGGGAAAAAAACCTCTGTTTCTGAGCAAAATTGGGTGGCTCTGCAAGGAGTGCTAACATGGGCAGCAGCCTATCATAGCTCCTTCCCATGACAGGAGTCCTCCTGGACTCTTCTGGGACAGATCCCCTCTGTGTTTCATGAGGTGAGTGTCTCCCGTGATGAGACCCCTCTATATCTGGAAGGGGATAACCTCCATGGAGGGTGAAGGGGAAAGGAGGAGCTTTTTTCAAATGAGATTTTTTTAGGCTAGGTGGTGTTTAGGTGTTGAAGACTGAAGAGTAGGAAGCAGCCCTGCACAGATATTGAGTTAGTCCTGTCAAGATGGAGCAACCCAACAAGCCTCCTCCTTTCTCTGTTTCCCACTTGTTGGAACTTTTCCTGCGTGTTTTTGTAAAGCAGACATGGTACACCAAAGATAAGCCCACCACACACTCGATGGCCAAGTCAGCAGGATGGGTCTGCCTTGAGCTAACCTGGTAGAGTTGTTGGCTGGTAGTACACAATAGTCACATTAAATCTTCTTTATACTGGACTTAGTGTCCTCCTTAATGGTCATTGTGGACAATTTAGCCCTAGAATTTCAGACAGATGGCCACATATCCCCTCATGATGGTCGCTGTTAAAGAGCTATGAGTGGCTTAGATAATGTTAAATCATAGAATCATAGAATCATTAAGGTTGGAAGAGACCTCTAAGATCATCGAGTCCAACCATCAGTGTAACACCACCATGCCCACTAAACCATATCTTGAAGTGCCACATCCACACGCTTCTTGAACACCTCCAGGGATGGTGACTCCACCACCTCCCTGGGCAGTCTGTTGCAGTGCTTGACAACCCTTACAGTACAGAATTTTTTCTTAATATCCAATCTCAACCTCTCCTGGCACAACTTGAGGCCATTTCCTCTTGTCCTATCCCTCATTACATGGAAGAAGAGGCTGACTCCCACCTCACTACACTCTCCTTTCAGGTAGTTGTAGACAGCAACAAGGTCTCCCCTCAGCCTCCTCTTCTCCAAACTAAACAACCCCAGCTCCCTCAGCCGCTCCTTATAAGGCTTGTTCTCCAGACCCTTCACCAGCTAAGACACACCATCAGTTTTTGAGGAAGATGCTTGTGTTCTTGTCAGCGACCTACAAAAGCAGTTGGCTACAGGAATATTAACCTGGTTGTTGTCATGGCAGGTCAAAAATATGTCAGTGCTGCTGTTCTTCCACAATGGAGGGAGTTACAATGCTGAGACAGGAAAGACGACTATAGATGGATCATACCTAGCTGCCGTCAGTAATGTCATTGTCGTGACAGCACACTACCGAGTTGGTGTTTTTGGCTTCCTTAGTACTGGTAAGTCATGGATTTCTGGAACACAGCTATGGGCTAAATTGCATTCTGTAACACTTCTGTTTGTAATTTTTAAAAAAGGGGGGAAAAAAGGTAATTTAATTTTAAATTTGAGAAACCTGTGTCCTTCATTGTCTTTTTGGGAAAAATGGCCAAGAAATGATGGGGACTTGATCTGAAGAGAAAGGGAAGAGGCTGGAGGCAAAGGGATAAGAACAAACAAAACCCAAGCATCTATGTCAAAAGCACTGCCTAGAACTCTGTTTGCAGATGAAACTGTGGATATTGGGTTTTGCAGACACACAAGAAAATAGGTTAAGCATTAAAATTCCTGCTAATTTCAGTGGCCTGTCATTGTAGATGTGGTTTTCAATGTCTTCCAACTTCCAGCTGTTCCATCCATGAAATTTTCCTATTGTTCAATTGTGCCCATGTTGGAGTGGGGAAGAGGTAGACGGGGATAACTGCAAGTTAATGGTAAGAAAGGCATGAAAGTATGGAAAGGGCAGCACAAAGAGAGTTGGTTGGTTCCTCAGTGATTCAGCCTGACTTCTCCTCTGAAGGACATGACATGTTTAATTTGAGTTCTGTTAGCCCCTTTTACTGTCCTGGACTTGAGTGCTTGTTCACATGTTCTCTGCTAGCATCCCTTCCTCATATGCTGATGGAAAGAATGCTTTTGCTCTCCTATTGCCCCCTAATACTAAATGCTGTTAAGAATTATACAAATTCCCATTACATACAGAATTTTAATTTGTGCCAAGAGACACATACACATGAAAACTCACATCCACATCTCCCTAAACCTTTGTGGTAGTGCCATCTGTTCTTTGGAGTTGTTGTTTTTTTTCATTTTGCCTTTTATTAGATTTGCCTATTCAAGCAAGTAAAGAACACTTTTCTTTCTACCATACTTCAGTTCTGGCTGGGGCAGGGGATCTTCAGGGAATGAGCCATGAAGAGAAAATCCAGTGATTGCAAGTGGACCTCTGGCTCCATCGATCCGGTGGCAATCCTTGGTTTTTCTTGTTGACATTTTAGTACCTTTATAAACTTCAGGAGGTTATTTGCCATGTTTGCAAATACCAGACATACATACATTGCCTCATGATTCTTTTGAGTATTTACTGCTAGTAATGCTGGATTTTACCTAGTTTGGGTTTATAGCTGCAGCTATTGGGTATTGTTTCCCTTCTCTGTTTTACTGTTTTGTTCAAAGCTCGCTCCCAGCAAAGCCTGTTTTTCTTTAATAACTAGAGAGCTGGCACTACAGACTCCTTACTCATTTAGATAAGAAGTTGGTAATAGATGTATCTGGGGAAAGAATCACTGTTTTCATCACTGCCAACTGCTTATGAAAGTGAGACCGTGGCTGCATTTTGGCAAGAGCCAAAAGCAGCGTGGATACAGGCTGCACAGGCTTCCATTACGCAGCACTGCCCACGCGTTACCCACCAACCTCCTTCAGCCCTGTGAATCTCACCTAGGTTTCTTCCTAAGTGGAAACTGCTAGCTGGGCTGAGTGTTATATAGCAGTATTTCTATGATGGCCCATAATTTAGGGATCAGGATCCAGCCTGTTTTTCATGGAGATCTGCACACGTGTCCCGTAACGACAGTGCATGAGCTGAATGTACCGAATTGGCATCCCTGCAACCTTCAAATAGAGGTGGTACATTATGAGTAGGGAGTCTTTGGGTGCCCTCTCTTTCTCTGTACTGTGGAGCTGCAGCCAGGGAAAAGCACAGTGTTTCCTGGCCTCTTCCTCTGTGGGAAATCCTTAGTGTGCATTTGAGAAAGTCCTGTTGCTCCAGAGGGAATTGGATATTCCAGGGGTGTTTCTATTCTTACTGAAAGACTTGGACAAATTCTGGTCCTTTGGAAGTTTTGCCATCGATTTCAAAGGGGGCAGGAGCTCACCCTTTAGACTGTGGGGACATTAGCAGTAGGACTGTTAGGAAGCTGTGAAGTTACAAACAAAAATTATGATCCTGTAAGCAATACCAGTTTCATTCTCCAACTAAGTGAAGTGCTGAATCCTCTCACATTGACTTGTTTCAAATTGCAAAATTAGAAATGAAGATATTAAATGAAGATTTTGGGGGAGGAAATGTAGTGAGAGCAACAGATTTCCTTTTTTTGTTTTTGTTGTTTGGTGTTTTTTTTTCTTTTGCAAGCAGTGAAGGAGCTCTTATTCTTCTAAGTATACAGGATGTTTAATTTGTGGTCACCCATTAATGTTGCAAAAAGTGATGCGCATTCATAAAAGTGCCTTCACCTCTTGCTTTGCACCCAGAAAGTTAAGGTGAATTTCCAGTTATATGCATGGCAGGAGTAGGAAGAAGACAGTCGTGTTTTTAGGCCTGATTCTTTGAAGAGTCCATGAAGTCATATAAACCAGGCTGATTTCCATGCTTAAATTTAGCACTATTGTTCTTCTTCAATTTAGTAATAACAGAAATGCACATGTTTGTCATTGTTCTCTTCCTTCTGGACACTATTTTCAGTCTCCCATGGTCCCCAGGAATGTGACCTTTTCCTGCAAAAAGTTTGCTTATGAGATTTATATCCAGGCCTATCACTCAAGCAGTGAAAAAGATTCCTGGCAGACATGTTTCTCTTTGTCTTACTACTGTGAATGTGTTTGTTCCCCAATTTGGTACCTTTCACAACCTGGCCATGGTTTTTGCCAGGGCAGAAGGAACTGGTTGTATTTCCCTCCTTGCTCTTGTTTTTTAGTATACCGGTAGTGAGGTACATTGTGTGGCTGAAACATTTACATGGATTTCACTTCCTCTGGGCAGTTCTCATGAGGTACAAAGCAAACCCTTGAAATGAGGTTTCATTTTTAACAGCATAGAGTGGATTTATTGCTGAATTGGGAACCCTGGAAACTGGTCATGGTGTGCAGAACAAACCAAAAGACCCCAAAAAACTAAAGCAGAGCAAGTTTTCTCCTCTACTGCTTCACCAGTGTAGCTTGGCAGCTGTCCTACTGAAAGGTCACCTATAGCGATGGCTGTTGTGATGTGGGTGTCTGTGAGACCTGCAAAGCTGTCAATAGTCTGCTGTCTTCTATATTGTATTCTGCTGCTGAAATTGGTCTTACGATATCTCAGTAATTTCTTGAGGGAATATCATTCATGGGGATATCTACTACAGGATGGATGCTTTCAATCGCTCTTTGCCTGAGACAGGGCTACTTGTCCACCAAGTGGCAGCTTTTTATTCCATCATCTATTCCTTTTGATTCTCTCGTTTCTGAGTCTACCCTTACTTTAAAAGTGTACTATTTGGTCTTGCCAATGGAAGAAACAAGTAGTCTCAGCTGTGTTTCTATTCCTGACTTTTCTGTGATGTCTGGGGATTTTTGGTTGTTTGTTTGGTTTTTTTTCCCCCAAGTTTTGACTGTGGAGAATTTAAAATCATTAAAAATGAATGGCTCATTGTGAATTAAAAAAGTAGACAGTGAATAATAATTTTCTATTTCTGTCTTAGGGACTATGTAGGAATTACTAATTTCTGCTTTCGTTGATATAAAATTAAGATTGCCTGGGGGCTGCATAATTAGATGCTTTCAGCTTTAATTTCCTATCAATCAAAGTATCAGGTTAGGACTGGTTGTTGTTGAAAAGGAAGTAGTCTTTTCAGCGGTGATAATTAAGCATAACTTATTATGATAACATGATTAATTATTTTTCTTTTGGTTTTTTTTGGGAACAAAACTATGAATACATATAATTCAGATCTGTATCAGTTAGACATAGGTCAGCTTCAAAGGATATAAATTTATATATTATAAATTATAAAATAATATCTGCACATGCGTAGAGGAATGCAAGCTGGTGTGACTCAGACAGGTAGGTGTAAAATGGATCTAGGAAGCTGAAAGATGCAATTAGGTGTACTCCAGGGAAACAGTCAATTAAATTTGGCAAACACGCTAATTATTTTTTTATTTGCTTTTAATTCATTTTAAGATCAAGATACTTACATAGAAAAAGAATCTTACAGTTTCAATTTCTGGATAATTGAGCCTGAATTCATGTGGTGTCCAAATGAAGCTTAGAAGTTGGAGTGTTGTTTTTCCATAATCAGGACAGACAATTAGGCATCTCCAAGGATGCAGCTGAAGAACAACTAATTATATTAACTTTCTATGAACTGTCATTTCTTATTATTTTTATTAACTTGCTCTGGTCTTATAATGAAATAAACTAGCACTGTCTTATGGGGCTTGGATGAACAGCTCCTGTGGAATGGTATCTAGAGAAAGAGATGATCAGATGTTTTTGAAAGCACTGAAAATTAAACAGAATAATGTTTAATTACTCTTAGTTGCATCCTACTCCAAGTGTGAGTGCAGAATATTTTTTGCAGATAGAGACCACAGAGTCCTTTACTCTGGCTTGCATCACGCTTATAATATGAAAATTTTGGTTGTTTGGATAGGGAAGTTGTACAAAATAGCTTATTATTTTGGAGGCTTAATCAGTAAGCATATATGATAACTATAGCACTAAATACTAGCTCTTTTAAATTCTTGGTGTGGTAAAAACTGAAATGGAGTCTATTAATATAGTGATGACTTTGGAAGAGAGCACTTCAGGCTTTTAAGCTCTGGTGTCAGTTTTGTCAAGGTTCAGCTGCAAGACCTGCTAAAAAATTTAACATGTAATCAAAACTTCAAATGTTTGTAGTTTTATTTCTTTTCCAACCTATTTGTTTATTTTCCACAACAGGTTCTCCTGAGGCGAGTGGAAACGCCGGCCTTTTGGATCAATTGGCCGCTTTGAAGTGGGTGCAGCAGAACATCGCTAGTTTTGGGGGAGATCCAAGCCGGGTTTCTTTAGGAGCTGACCGTGGTGGGGCAGATGTTACCAGCATTCACCTGCTCACGGAGGCAGTGGATCTGGACCTCTTCAGGAGGGTGTTGTTGATGGTAAGTCCTATTCCTGCCACTTTGACTTCTTTGTGAAAGGATGTTGTTACAGACGTGAGGACGTGCAGTGTGTGTAGGAGCTGGTTTTATTTCATCTATACCTCAGCAACACTAATAGGGCTGTTATTGGTACAGTTAGTTTCATCTCACCTGTGACTGCTATCTCCAGGAGCTGGGTGCTTCACAAGGATATACAAGAGATGGACTTTGGTGATTGACTTAGTCATAGTAAGAATCTGTTTTTCGTCACTGTGGTTTTTTGTGTATTATATAAATAGTCTTGTTTCATAACTTATAGCTACGCCAGGTTAGTTTCCATTCCATAAATACGGTTGTTGATCAGCAGTTTTTAGACTCTAAAACTGATGAGCCAAACATCCGCATGTTTAAAGTATCCAATCTTTTTATCTGATCTCATGACCGATTTCATTTCAAAGAGTAAAACAAGTTTCAGAGAGAGGGTAAAAATCCATTTACCCACACGCTTGTTTACTGTCAGCTTGGATAATTTTCACAGTCACCCCAGGTGATCTGTATTCTTACAGCCCTTCCCATGTTGAATCTCAGGACTTTGAGGTCAGCTTTGTCAGCGTCAGTACTACCATTGATCTTTACAGCCTCAGATGACAGCAGTATGCTCCGAAATGAGGCTTAATCTTCAGTGGAGGTTTATAAATCCAGCAGAAATGGTATTTGGGCAAAATGCTCTCTCTGCTGGCAGTTCACTTGGAAACATGAGCAGAGGAACAGAATTCTTATTCCAGGAAATCTAGGGCCCCATTAAATGAAATCTTGCCTTAAAATAATGACATCTCTATTTACTACTTGATTTTTTCAGTGTCTCCTTGCTCCAGGAAACATAATTTGCCTTTTGCATCTCCATGCCTCAATAAAATTATTTTAATTGCATCCCTCTAGTGGAGAAAGCAAGAGAAGTCACTGAAAATTGCTGTTCAATAGTTGTTTTTTTCTGTCATTCTTAGATAATTCCTCACACTGTTCCTTGATTTTTCTCAGCTCTTAACTTAGCAGTTAATTTGCTAGTAGACCCAGAGTCCTTTTCTCTCAGAGTACAGTTCCATCCTACTCTTTTGCTGAAGTCACAAACCCTTTACTGAAATGTCTTAGGATGTGGCCCTGTGAAAGCTGTAACAGGATACAATGCAATTTGCCACTTGAGCAACTGCTGAGATGGAAATGCAAGGATCTCTTTGCTTATCATCATTGCTGGAGTGTAGTTCCACATTACATCTTTTCTTTTATAAAATGAGGTTTG
>NW_010187784.1:10269-13483 GCF_000695765.1 Mesitornis unicolor | reverse complement strand
TTTTTTGCCCTACAGCAGGACATCAAATAGTGGAAAACAGCTGCAAGTGCAATGATCAGGCAGGAGCATCAATTCTTCCCACTAATGTGGTGTATGCAACAACAATTTTCTTCCTGGGGATTGTGCAGACAACTGTCTTGGCAAAAGCAAGACCCCCACTTATTTCGAAGTAACGCTAATTACTTATCCTTACAGTGTCAGAATGGATTTAGTTTTCTTGTGAAAAACACTGATAAAATAAAAAGTGAGCAGTAATAGCAGTGAGTTAAAAATGTACTTTTATATGCGTGATGAAGTGATGCAAAATGCAACTGGTGGTTTGCTCAGATTTCTCATTTAGACCTCCTGTGAAGGGATGCAACTTAGCTTTTGTTCCAAGACATCAAAATCATTGCGTGGTTTTAATTTTACTGTAAAAAGGAGGCACACACAGACTAAGAATCATGAAACTGAGAATAAATACCAGATACAGCTTTCCTGAGGGAAAATCCCATGAAGCAATGCAGCTTTTCTGCAAAAGTCAGTTTTGCACTTGTTTGGGTCTTTGTTATGCATAAAAAAATGATGCTGTTTCTTAGCATGGAGAGGGGTGTGATGTATGAAACTGTCTACAATAAGGCGTGCACCTGAAATAGCAAAATGCCTTTGATTTTCCTATGTCTGCCCTATAATAGATTTTGTTTGGAATGGATCTGAAAAAAAAGATTGTACAAAATCAATGCAAAGCTGTCATGGGGACTTTTTATAACTTATTTCATCTTTCAGTAGTATGATTAGGAAAAAAAAATGTAGTTTCAGTGATTATGGTCCTGTTTTAAGTAATTTAAGAGCATTAACATGGTGTTTGATTTCATCTTTTGATTAAATGATTTATTTACCAGTGTAGTTTTCAGGTCAGAGTGGATCAGTGGTATGGATTGCCTTTGTCTCCTGGAGGAGGCAGTGGAGGGCAGGTAATGTAGGTGTCTCCTCCAAGCATTCTCTGGTGAGTGTCAGTGTCTTCCCTTCACAAGGGAAGACACCAGGTCCCTCCTGGCCATGGAAGCAGGTCAACCGATGGTGGAAAGAGCAGATTTATTGCTGTACTGAAAACTACTGCAATCAGATGCATGGCTGTCTGCCATGGACCCTAAATATCCCGCATCCTATGATTAGCTACCCTTAAGATCCCCTTTCTTTCCCCTTTTCCTATCTCCTTTTTTTTTCACCTCTACCAGCCTCATTCCCTCTCAAAGCAGCCAGCCACCTCTGATTAAATTTTTCTCCATTCGTCCCATTTTTGCTACATCCCTACTCAAATCTGTTATTTCTGATATTGTTTCTTAGATAATCTCAGATTTATGTAGAATTATCTCCATGCTGTATGCCCTTGCACGATCGTGCTTTGCAAAATGTCTCCGGTATAACCTTTAAGCTATTTGTGAGAAATGGCCGGACCTCACAGAATTTCCCCATAACCATCTTTGAAATATAGCCATCCCTGATGGCACAATACGTAAATTTTTTTCACCTTCTCACATCATAACTGTGAGGGTGACCGAGTGCTGGCACAAGTTGTCCAGGGAAGTTGTGGAGTCTCCATCCCTGGAGATATTCAAATACCTTCTGGGCATGGTCCTGGGAAATGAGCTTTAGGTGGCCTTACTTGAGCAGATTGGGTGGCACCAGGCGACCTCCAGAGGTCTCTTAAAACGTGAACCAGTCTGTGATTGTGTGAACCTGTCATCATCAGAGCATGTCTTATCCTCTTACGACAGAGCATGTTCCAAGGGCTGCCCAATTACATGGGCAGGTGGGTTCTTCTGTTGCATCTGGTCAAAGATACCTTCTGGCAGTGTCATTGCCAGACTGGGTGTTTGTACTAGTTGCGTGCTAGGTTTCCATAATCTAAAAACAATAAAAGTAACTACTGGATATTATTTTAATGAATAAATACAAGTCATGACTTAAAAATCTGTAATGCTCCCCATATACATTTCACTGGATAAAATGCAGTCACTATAACATATTAATGATCAGTAACAGTAATGAGATTATACAAACATCTAGAGTTCCTGAGTTCATTTTGCTTTGTGGTATTCAATGTTGATAAGCCAAATTACATTCACCCTTTAAGTTCTGAAATATATTTAAATAGACTGTGAACCATTTTGACTTCTGAATCCCTCTTGCTAGTGCAAATGACCTCTTACAAGATCTAAAAAACACACAAATTTGAGCTAAGAGGTCTTTACAGAGGAAAAAATAACATCTATATAAAGCCAATTCCCTATCTCTCTTAACCTTTATTACTCAAATCTGTGTAAATAGTTATGACAGAATGTTAGATTAAAAAGTTTTCAACTCCAGAACATAGGTTGCGGCATTTTACACCCCCAGATGTGACTACTTGATTTAGAAAGCAATGTCAAGTCAGGTTCAATGTACCATGCTCCTTTGTAACTTAGTAAAGAATATATGTATACAGAAAAATTATCTAATCTGTGACATTTCAGATAAACCAGTTACAAATCTTTAATCAATTTGATGAAATGTGTCATTACTATTTGACATAACTCTCTTCAGACAGGAAATTCAGAAAACTCTTTAACATTCACTGTTGCTGATTTACTTTCTTAGTTTAGTTATTTTTAAAAAGCTATTATTAATATAAATATTTTACATAAATATGGAAGTGCCTTCAGGAGATGAGGTTAAAATCTGGCCCTCTACAAACAAAAGTCACACCTTTGCAAGCCTACCTTTGCAGTTACGCATGATATTACCACATTTTACTTTTCACTTAAAAACCCACTTTATTCTCTGATGCGCATCTGCTAGACTATAAGCAGCTGAGTTGATGTACCTGTACTTGCATCTCAGGGCTAAGCAGAAACTTCTCAGTGAATTAAGCGTGTTCTTAATTTTGTGACCTCTTTGTGACACTGCAGACCATTACCAGCAGTTGAATTAAATGCCACTTGGTAAATTGTTTTATTTCCCCCCCCATAAGGTAAAAAAGACAGAAGCATAGAGTCAATATAATCAGGTGTTTCTTGGATGCCCCATGTTGCTGTCTTTCTTGAGGTTATTGATGGCTTTCTGACCCACTGTCAGAGACAATAAATGACTATGGAGAAAAAAGAGGCTCCTTTTCTCAGTGTAGGTAGGTTCTGTAAAGAAGGTTTTCAGCCTTTTGGAGAATACCAAAATAAGACTTAATTTAAGTTCTTGA